>NC_067495.1:58657887-58741553 GCF_947179515.1 Apodemus sylvaticus | reverse complement strand
AAAAAAAAAAAAGTAAAAAAAAAAAGAAGGAAAGAAAGAACATAGGTAGCTAGCTACTCAGTGCTAGTGAACTCATTTTTATTACATTAAAAACTAATATCATTATTTAACTAAACCAGCATATTCTACAGCAACAATCTAACCATTTGTCCTTATATCCATATGTAAATTTAGTTACTAAACCGAAGTACCTAGGAGACTTCTCTCTGCAACAGATACCACTAGAGAATAGCACAACTAATCATAATGCAGAGTTGTGAAGTAAACTCACAATGGCTACATATACAAAACTCTTTTGCACCCAAGTCTTAGGAGCATTGCAAAAGAGGACATGGAAAGATTTTGAGAACAGCCAGAAGATCAGGATGTTCATTGTGAGATTGTTCACATAGGAATGTTGGAAGCTACTCCCACAATGCAGTTAGAACATGAACTGAACAAGAATGATAGCACCAGACTTGATAAAGTAGACAGAGAAATGGCCGGGAGGTCTCAACCACACAAAAAATTACAAGTTACTAAGACATATTGAAAGTGGGAGAAATAGTCTTCTTCAGGGAAAAGCACACTGATTAGTAACCCAATACGGAATGATCAACCATGAAAACACACACATTAATGTGTACATAGTAAGCAGGCTATATTTAAGAATACTTGGATATATTCAATAACAATTACAGAGAAAAGAGGCCATGAATTTGAAAAAAAGCAAGGAAGGGTATATGAGAGTGTTTGGAGGGAGGAAAGGAAAGGAATTGTATTATAATCTCCAAATTATATTATTTTTTCTTTTTTTATTTATTTTATTTTTTTAATATTTTTATTTTCTATATTCTTTGTTTACATTCCAAATGATTTCCCTTTCCCGGACCCCCTCTCCCCATATGTCCCATAAACCTTCTTCTCTCCATCCAGTCTCCAATCACCTCCCTCCTTTTTTCTCTGTCCTTATATTATAATATTTAATTATATTACAGTTTCCAAATTAAACAAAATAAAAATTCACATACAATTCTATGGAACTTTGTGTAAGCAAATAATCATAAAAAGAAAATAAAATCTCTCATATTTATTGCTTTTTTGTTTTTGTTTTTGTTTTGTTTTGTTTTGTTTTGTTTTGTTTTGAGGCAGGGTTTCTCTGTGTAGCCCTGGCTGTCCTGGAACTCACTCTGTAGACCAGGGTGACCTCGAACTCAGAAATTGCCTGCCTCTGCCTCCCAAGTGCTGGGATTAAAGGTGTGTGCCACCACCGCCTGGCTTCTCTTATGTGTCTTATCATAAGATAATTAATTAACATGTCTAATACTTTCATTTATAAGCAACAGATTTTGGTAAATATTTCTATAAAGAAAATATGTATATGTCCAAAATTATTTTATGAAATAAATCTCAAAAATTTTAATCAATAAGCAAAAGTGTATAACCCATAATATAGTGTTGCCTCACTCCAGTCAGAATGGCTACCATCAAAAAGGCAAATGGTAACAATTGCAGGCAAAATTACTGAGGAAATAGAACCATTCTACTTTTTTTGGAGGACATGTAAATTGATTTGGTAGTCATTGTGGAAAATAGTATTGCTGTGACAAAAAGAAATAAAAAAAATCAAATGGCATGGCTATAGAGATGGATCTGGCAGTGAAGTGCTTGCTGTGAAAGTATGATGGCCAGACTCTTAGTATCCAAGTACACATGAAAAAAAAAATGGTAAGTGTGGCAGTGTACATTTGTAACCTCAGAAGTGGCCAGAGTTTGGGGGTGGTGGGAAGATTCAGGGAACTTACAGACCAGTCAGCCTATCTGAAACCAAATGCCCCAGCTTTGGTGAGAGAACACATCACTAAATGAGGTGGAAAGGAATCATATAATAACCAAAATCAAACTCAGTCCCACCTAACATTTATGAGTTATGTGCCTAGGGGCACAGACACACATACACAGACACACAGACACACAGACACAGACAGACACACACACATAAACACACACACATAAACACACTCTCTCTCTCTCTCTCTCTCTCTCTCTGCTGGTCTTTACACATATTCAGGCCAGTCAGTCATTATTAAAACTTACAGTATGCACATCTCGGTGATGGCTAATGATTTTGGGGTATGCTCTGGTAACCTCCACAGCACATTCCGGCACTATGAAGAGTAGTCAGAAGGAATGAAGCTTCCAAATCAGTACCAGCTTAACTTCCCCATGTTCCTTGAGTCAAGTGTGCAGTATCTTCTGCAATAAGATCTTACCTTGATGTTTTAGAGGGTGACAAAGAACAGAAACAAAACAAAAACATTATCCTGTAATTTATGGAAGGCAATTTTTATCTAATAAACTAGATATGCCAAGCATCTTTCTATTTGTTGATGATCCTTTAGCCTCTTAGTTTTCATTGTGCATTTTAGGATTATCTTCTTTTGAGAAGTACCTATTTCAATGCAACTTACATTGCTCTTTTTTTGCTCATAGCACTTCCTTTGACATATATGCCTTTTTACTAATCAAGTTTTCTCTTTTAAAAACTTTATTACTTTGTTTATTGCTTCTAATTCCTCTTTGCTACCCACTAGAGTTGGCTATGTGACAATTTCAAACATGTATGCAATTCATTCTGTTTACTCTCACCTTTACTATTTCTTATTCCTCTCCTGTGTCTGTAAGTTCCTAATCATCCCTAGCATTTATTTTGCTAGATTCGTTTCTTAGGTTTGATTTTGTGACTAATAGATTTTAACCAAAACAGTATCTATGATATTTAATTTAGAACTATCCACTGGAGTCTTGTGAGGTGAGCAGAGGTTATGAAACTTGAAATAATGACTACCCAGAATCTATCAAAAGCAAATAATATAGAAGTAATGGTAAGGCCTCCAAAGCCCATCCTCCATCTGTGCCTAACTGTTGACTAGTTTGTTTCTGTGAAGGCCATATACTGACCGTAGTTGCTCTGAGCTCATCATCATAGTGCAGATATCATTTTGCAGGCCCTCTGTTCTCTGATTCTTATCTTCTACCTATTATCCTATGATATTCTATAAGCTTTAAATGAGTTGTATAGATACGTTCTTTATGATCAGGTATTTAAGATTCACTTATTCTCAGTGTATTTAGCAGGAATAAGTTTCTACATTAGTCATCATTGAATGGACATTCTGTTATTTTGAAGTAGATAACCCACATGAAGTACAGTTCTAGTTACATCCTATAGTTGTTATAGAGGAGAAGGCTGATTTCAGTTTATAGCTTATATTCCACTATGTAAGGATGTCCTAACAGGATCCTGGAGGAGGGAACAGGAGTGAAGGCAATAGAAGAGCATTGCTTATTGCTTTGATCCTCATGGCTTGCCTAGCTTATTTTTTTTTTATGCCAAACAGTAACACATGAAGAGGGGAATCAATTACCCATATGGGGCAGGTCCTCCCACAATAATAATCAATATAGAAAATATCTCACAGACCTACAGACAAGTCTGATGGTTTCTTCTTTTCAAATGACTTTGGCTTTGTCAATCAAGATACAATTCACAATCTTTGATTTGTATCTTGGGTATTCAGAGCTTCTGGGTTAATATCCACTTATCAGTGAGTGAATACCATGTGTATTCTTTTGTGATTGGGTTATCTCACTCAGGATGATATTTTCCAGTTGCATCCATTTGTCTAAGAATTTAATGAATTCATTGTTTTTAATAGGTGAGTAGCATTCCACTGTGTAAATGTTCCACATTTTCTGTATCCACTCCTCTGTTGAAGGACATCTGGGTTCTTTCCAGCTTCTGGCTATTATAAATAAGGCAGCTATGAACATAGTGGAGCATGTGTCCTTATTACATGTTGGAGTATCTTCTGGATATATGTCCAGGAATGGTATAGCTGGGTCTTCAGGTAGTACTATGCCGAATTTTCTGAGGAACCACCAAACTGATTTCCAGAGTGGTTTTACCAGCTTGCAATCCCACCAGCAGTGGAGGAGTGTTCTCTTTCTCCATATCCTTGCAAGCACTTGATGTCACCTGAGATTTTGATCTTAGCCATTCTGACTGGTTTGAGGTGGAATCTCAGGGTTATTGTTATTTGCATTTCTCTGATGATTAAGGATATTGAACATTTCTTTAGGTGCTTCTCAGCCATTCAGTATTCCTTAATCGAGAATTCTTTGTTTAGCTCTGTACCCCATTCTTAATAGGGTTATTTGGTTCTCTGGAGTCTAACTTCTTGAGTTCTTTTTATATATTCGATATTAGCCATCTGTCAGATGTAGGGTTGGTAAATATCTTTTCTCAATTTGTTGGTCGCTGTTTTGCCCTATTGATAGTGTCCTTTTCCTTACAGAAACTTTGTAATTTGATGAGGTCTCGTTTGTCAATTCTTGATCTTAGAGCATAAGCTATTGGTGTTCTGTTCAGGAAAATTTCACCTGTGCCCATGTGCTTGAGATTCTTCCCCACTTTCTTTTCTATTAGTTTCAGTATGTCTTGTTTTATGTGGATGTCCTTGATCCACGAGGACTTGAGCTTTGTACAAGGAGATAATAATGGGTTAAATGTCTCAAGAAGAAGGAAAACCAAAGTATGGATACTTTGCTCCTCCTTAGAAGGAGGAACAAAATACCCATGGGAGGAGATACAGAGACAAAGTGTGGGGCAGAGACTGAAGGAAAGGCCATCCAGAGACTGCTTCTCCTGGGGATCCATCCCATATACTGTCACCAAACCCAGACACTAATGTGGATGCCAACACACACGTGCTGACAGGAGCCTGATATAGCTGTTTCCTGAGAGGCTCTGCCAGTATCTGACAAATACATACAGAGGTGGGTGCTCTCAGCCAACCATTTGACTGAGCACATGGTCCCTAATTGAGGAGCTAAAGAAAGGACCCGAGGAGCTGAAGGGCTTTGCAACCCCATAGGAAGAAAAACAATATGAACCAACCAGTACCCCCAGAGCTTCTAACTTCCAACCAAAGAGTACACATGGAGGGACCCATGGCTCCAGCTGCATATGTAGCAGAGGATAGCCTTGTTGAACCTCAAAGGGAGGGGAGTCCCTTTGCTATGAGAAGGCTTGATGCCCTAGTACAGGGGAATGCCAAGACAGGGAAGGGGGAGTGGGTGGGTTGATGAATATGGGAGAGGGGGATGGGATAGGGAGTTTTAGGAGGGAAAACCAGGAAAGGTTAGAAATGTAAATAAATATAAATAAAGAAAATACCTAATAAAAAGATGACACAATCTAACAAGCACAAGCAGGTAGCATCTGTAATTTAATTTTACATATGTACTCATTTGTTAAATGTTCTCCAACACAATTATACAGGCAAGTTAAAATATGTATCTGCTTCCCAGAAACCTGGAAGATCAGACAGTATAGAAAGAAGTTGTCACATAAAATAATAGAAAGAAGAAATAATGTTCCCTTATAATCTTTGTGACATTCATTTCTTAGCACATTTTCTCATGAAATAAATTGGCATCTGTCATGTATCTTAGATTGTAAATACTCATCATAGTGAGTGCTTCTTGTCACCACAAATTTTTGAAATAGGCATCACAGTTTGTTATTATTTTATTGATGAAAAATCAAGTTCAGAAAAATTGATTTGCTTTGGATCTCAAAGCAAGTAATGAAGAACTCTGACCAGAATGCCAAGTTTCTAGTTATTGCTCTTACCTACATGATCATGCTGTTCCATCCCTTGCTCCTTTCTTCATGTATTCCCTTTCCTTATATTCATTGTATTTTTATTATCTAATATTTAACACATATAATTTTTATAAAACCTTCTACAACATTTTGGGTTTCACAACATTTAAACATATATACATAATATAACTCAAATATATTAGTTCCAATCTCTCTCTCTCTCTCTCTCTCTCTCTCTCTCTCTCTCTCTCTCTCTCTCTCTCTCTTAACTCATTCATCTGGTCTCCTTCTTCTCTACATGTGTTCTCCCTTCTAATTATATGTCACACATGTGTGCACACTTTCAAATATGAGAAAAAATGTGATATTTTTCTAAGTCAAACATTCCATGCTTTACATGGTAATTTCTGGCTTCATCCATTTCCTGAAATGGGAGGGGAGGGTCAGATAACTAATACTAAGGACGCTTGGGAAAATTTATATAGGAACCTAATTGTTTATGTTTCACACACACACACACACACACACACACACACACAGAGAGAGAGAGAGAGAGAGAGAGAGAGAGAGAGAGAGAGAGAGAGAGAGAGAGAGAGATGCTGTGGATTTGTTTTTTTTTTAATTTCATTTTTTTATTTGATGTATTCTTTATTTACATTTCAAATGATTTCCCCTTTTCTGGGTCCCCACTCACTGCAAGTCCCATAAGCCCTCTTCCCTCCATCTGTTCCTCCATCTACTCTTTCCCACTTCCCTGTTCTGGTTTTGCCCTATACTGCTACACTGAGTCTTTCTAGAACCAGGGGCCACTCCTCTGTTCTTCTTGTACCTCATTTGATGTGTGGATTATGTTTTGGGTATTCCAATTTTCTAGGCTAATATCCACTTATTAGTGAGTACATACTGTGATTGATCTTTTGAGACTGGGTTACCTCATTTAGTATGATGTTCTCCAGCTCCATCCATTTGTCTAAGAATTTCATGAATTCATTGTTTCTAATGGCTGAATAGTACTCCATTGTGTAAATATACCACATTTTTTGTATCCATTCCTCCGTTGAGGGATACCTGGGTTCTTTCCAGCTTCTGGCTACTACAAATAGGGCTGCTATGAACATAGTGGAGCATGTGTCCTTATTGCATGCCAGGGAATCCTCTGGGTATATGCCCAGGAGTGGTATATAGCAGGGTCCTCCAGAAGTGTCATGCCTGTGGATTTGGTTTAATGCATGCATTATGGGTTCCCAAATTACATGAAAATTCTAAGTGTAAGATACCAAAGGTCCCTGCCCCAAGATGGTTCTGATTGGCAAATAAATTTGTCAGTGGCTATTGGCTGGGTAGAGAGACAGAGGCAAGACTTGAGGTTTCCCCTGCCAAGGGAACTCAGGGAAGAGGAAGGATTTAAAGTAGCAATGCCTAAGAAACAGAAGATTAGGCATGACAGCTAGAGTAGCAAGAGCACACAGCCATGTAAGAGCTGGGGAAGAGCAGCACCAAGGGGCCTCCCCATTTGGGTCTAGGGTAGCAAAGATGGACTATAGATTTTAGTAACTAATAATTCAGGAGGAAAGGCATTAGATATGTGGAAGTTTGGAAGTGGTCCAGTGATTGACTGTTTAAGGCATATTAAAATAGAAATTTGGGTGTGTGTGTTTCTTTTTTTCATATTAAATACAGATTTTAATTGGATATTTTATTTGTTTATATTTCAAATGTTGTCTGCTTTTCTGGTTTCACATATCCTATCCCCTCTTACCCTTCTTCAATGGGGCTGCTCCCCTACCCTTTCCTACCTCACTACCCTAGCATTCCTCTACACTTGGGCATCAAGCTTTCACAGGACCAAGGGCCTCCTCTCTCATTGATACCCAACAAAGACATCCTCTGCTACATATGGGGATGGAGCCATGGGTTCCTCCATGTGTACTCTTTGGTTGGTGGTTTAGTCTCTGGGAGTTCTGGGGGTACTGGTTGGTTCGTATTGTTGTTCCTCCTATGAGGCTGCAAACCCCTTCAGCTCCTTCAGTCCTTTCTCTAACTCCTCCATTGGGGACTCTATACTCAGTCCAATGCTTGGCTGCATGCATCTGTATCTGCTTCTCCATCTGCATCTACATCTGCGTCTGCATCTGCACTTGCATCTGCATCAGCATCTGTATAGATCAGGATCTGGCAGAGCCTCTCAGGGTCCAGCAATACCAGTATCCTGTCAGCCAGCACTTCTTGGCATCAGCAATAGTGTCTGAGTTTGGTGTCTGCATGTGGGAGGCATCCCCAGGTGGGACAGTCTTTGGATGGCCTTTCCTTAAGTCTCTGTTCCACTCTTTGTCCCTGTATTTCCTTTAGACAAGAGCAATTTTGGGTTAAAATTTTGGAGATGGGAGGGTGGCCCCATCCCTTAAGTGGGGGGACATGCCTAACCCCTGGATTTGGTCTCAACAGTTTCTCCCTCTCCTTTGTGTGGTATTTCAGCTAATGTCATTCCTATGGGGTCCTGGGAGGCTCTTGATTTCCTGGCATCTTGGACTTTTGGTTGCTAACCCTAGTTCCCCATGCCCATTACTACACACCACTGTTCAATTTCTTGACCCTCTGTGCATCTCCATCTCCTCCCATACCTGATTCTGCCTCCTTCCCCTCCCACCCCCCACCCCCCCCGCTCTCTCCTTACTTCCTCCAAAGTCCCTCCCACTCTCTGCTTTGCTTGTTTATATTGTTCCACCTGCTCATTCTCTCCCTATCTATTCAATATAGTACTTAAAGTTCTAGCTAGAGCAATTAGACAACAAAAGAAGGTCAAAGGGATACAAATTGGAAAAGAGGAAGATAAAATATCACTATTTACAGATGATGTGATAGTATACTTAAGTGACTTCAAACTTCCACCAGAGAATTCATACAGCTGATAAACAACTTCACCAAAGTGACTGGGTATAAAATTAACTCAAGCAAATCATTAGCCTTCCTTTATACAAATGATAAACAGGCTGAGAAAGAAATTAGGGAAACAACACCCTTCACAATAGACACAAATAATAATATAAAATATCTTGGTGTGATTCTAACCAAACAAGTGAAAGATCTGTATGACAAGAACATCAAGTCTCTGAAGAAATAAATGGAATACCTCAGAAGATGAAAATATCTCCCATACTCATGGATTGGCAAGATTAAAATAGTAAAAATGGCCATCTTGCTGAAAGCAATCTATAGATTCAGTGCAATCCCCATCAAAATTCCAACTCAGTTCTTCATAGAGTTAGAAAGAGCAATTCTCAAATTTATTTGGAATAACAAAAAACCCAGGATAGTGACAACTATTCTCAACAATAAAAGAACATCTGGGGGAAACACCATCCCTGACCTCAAGCTGTACTACAAAGCAATAGTCATAAAAAACAGCATGATATTGGTACAGAAATAGACAGGTAGATTATTGGAATAGAATTGAATACCTAGAAATGAACCCACACACCTACAGTCACTTGGTCTTTGATAAAGAAGCTAAAATCATCCAGTGGGGTAAAACAGCATTTACAACAAATGGTGCTGGATCAACTGGTGGTCAGCATGTAGAATAATGCAAATCAATCCATTCTTGTCTCCCTGTACAAAGCTCAAGTCCAAATGGGTCAGGGACCTCTACATAAAACCAGATAGATGAATCTAATAGAAGAGAAAGAGGAGAAAATCCTGGAACACATGGGCACAGAGGAAATTCTCCTGACCAGAACACCAATGGCTTATGCTCTCAGATCAAGAATCAACAAATGCGACCTCATAAAATTGCAAAGCTTATGTAAGGCAAATGACACTGTCAATAGGACTAAACAGCAACCAATAGATTGGACAAAGATCTTTACCAATCCTACATCAGATAGATGGCCAATATTCAATGTATACTAAGAACTCTGTTATGCAAGCACACAGAAGTTTAGCATAAATCCTCTGAGAACTCCACCCAGAAGACAATGGAAACCTGCAGAGACTACAATCAAAGATTAGATAGAGCTCTGGGAGTCTTGTGGAGGATTTGTGGGAAGGATTGCAGGACCTAGATGTGATAGGGACTCTACAGGAAGACCAACAGTGTCTAACCTGAACACTTTGGGGCTCCCAGAGACTGAATGACCAACCAGAGAGCATACAAGGGCTGGACCTAGGACTCCCACACATATGTAGCAGATGTGCAGCTTGTTCTACAAGTGGGTTCCCCAACAACTGGAGCAGGGACTGTCCCTGAATTTGTTGCCTGCCTGTGGATCTTGTTCCCCTAACTGAGCTATTTTATCTGGCCTCTGGGAAAAGATGTGCCTAGTCTTGCAGTGACGTGATTTGTCCAGGAGGGCCTCCCTCTTCCTAGAAGAGGAGATAGGGGTTGTGGAAGTGGCTGTGTGAGGTGGGGACCAGGAGGAGAGGAGATGGGTGTGATTGGAAAGTATAAGTGAAAAAGTAAACAAATTAATGGAGAAAAGAAAGTGTTAAATGTTCCAAGTGTTAATTATGTAAATAACTGAGTTAACTATTGTGTCATATATACATGAGTCAAAAAATTATATACCTCATTAATTTGAACAATTATTAAGTGACAATCCAAAAAGAATAATAAGAAAAAATATTTGAGAGAGTGATTAATATTACTTGAGAAAAATAAATTCTTGGCCTTCCAAAGAAATTTTACACAGCATTTGCTCTGAAAAGTCATGACCCTTCCCTCCATAGTTTTTCTTGCCAGTTTAAATAACACTTTTCTACTTTAACATCTGTTTTTATTTTCCTTCAAATTCTTACTCAGAATTGGCAATTGTGCCTGGTGACTTGATAAGTAATAAGAAGAATCTGATTCCTGTTCTCAGCTGGTTAAGATTCATTACCCCATCAGTAGTCTTCTGATATCTGACTGCTTTTCTTCTGTTTCCTAACCTACCACTCATTTGAAGGCCTCAGATTCTGTGGATACTTATCCTGTTATGTACACAAAATCTGTGGTTTTGAAGGAAGAGAACAACCCTTGCAACCTCAGTCAAAGCTTCTTACATAATGAATTGTAGCCACATTCATCTGAAATGTATTCTTACTTTTCACAACTTTTTGAAATTTCACAGACTTATTCCAGCATATTATCATAGAGATTAGGTTATATTGCAGTTAAAATTTAGGTGAGAAAATTAATTCATTAATATTAATTCTTCATATTGTATCAGACAGAGTGCTGGCACAGAGAACACAGAAATGAATAATTTATAGTTCCAGTCCTCAATGAGTTCACATTCTGGTTGAAGGAGAAACAAAGGAAGATAAAAACACAATTACAATACATTGGACTAAGGATTATTATAGGAGTAAGTTTCTTAAGATGCTGATCCTATCCTAGTTTAGAGTGAGGAAAGTCAAGGAAACTTAAAAGTCCTAATATATTCATCCCTAGTACTCACAGTCTCCAATATTATGTAGCAGAGCTCGTCTGGATAAACACATGATAAAAGGGACAAAGGACTTGCTATCATTTAATCAATAAAATTATATAGGGACAAGTGCTCAAAATAGCACTACATTTAAAGTTTTATCCTTTGTAGCCACTACCTTAAATTTCCTCAGAATTTAAATCTTGTATATTGTAAATATAGTCCAGTAGGATATCAGACATGGAAACCCATCTCCTGTTCTCTCTCTGCAACTCTAAGATTATTGGCCACTTTCTTTATCCCCTTTCTTCCCTTCTAATTTCCTACTTGAACTCCTATTTAACTTACTTTCTACTAGGGATTTTTGCAATTTTTGCATCTAGGGGTGAAGTTTCCATGTATGTTGAACATGGTATTTCAGTTGGAAAAGTTGGTGTTATCCCCACCCTGGATTGCCAGCACCATGACAACTTCACAGGTTATCTGGTTTAAGACTCATTCTCTTGTTCCTAATGTATACTTTTGGGGGCATTGTGACATGCCTGGTTGATCCCACCTAAGCTGAAGTGAAACTTCAGGAAAGGAAGAATTTTGGCTTGCCTTCCTCAGTGTCCATATCATGCACTTCCAATGACTAGGGTGAGAAGAATATTCATAGTCAACATTCTTGACCTAGTGTGTGTACACATATGTGTATTGAAGATTTGTTGGGCTGAAGAAATGGCTCAGCAGTTAAGGGCACTGACTGATCTTCCAGAGGTCCTAAGTTCAATTTCCAGAAACCATGTGGTGGCTCACAACCATCTGTAATGGACATCGCATGCCACTTTCTGGTGTGTCTGAAGATAGCAACAGTGTACCTGTGTATATGAAATAAATAAATAAATAAATCTTTAAAAAAAAAGATTTGTACTCTTCAGCTCGCTTACAAATATTTCCATTTCTACATGATCTTCAAGGCTGCTGTGTGGGAGAGTACCTTTTCTTTCTCTTTTCAACTTCTCATGCTTGGATTATTTGTGTCTTCTGGCCAGAGGAAAACATTGTCAATTATAAATTTTGTAATTTTGTGATTATAGACATGCCTTAAATTCTCTGATATTTATATTTATATAAGTACTATTATATTAAAAATGAATAATAAAAGTTAGATTGAAATCACATTAATCACTTTTTTAACCTTGGAGCATTAAACAGCAAATAAAATATAACAAGAGTGATATATTATGGAAGAATTGGAAATGATTCATATTTTAATATGTTAGAAGCTCAATTTCTCTATTATTTAAGTATGGAGCTTTAGGATTTTATCCCCCAAAAATGCATGTTATGAAGCCAACTCTAGGAAGAAGTGATGGTATAGAAATTCCAAAATCACCTTATAAAATTTAATGTAGCTTAACAATTTTCTTTCTCAAATCACCTGCTCTGTCAAAGGCTCACTTTTCGGTCATAGGACAGAACAGTATTTATAGAGAGGCTTATATGGTAAGGAATTACAATTAATTGTTAGTAAGTATTCAATGAACCCAAGTATTATAACAATCAATTAAGTGAACTTTTATGTACATATGCTAAAGGACTGAATTTCCTGAAGTGGTTTGCCACCCCATAGGAAGAACAACAGTATCAACTAATGAGATCTCCCAGAGCTTCCAGTGTATAAACCACCAACCAAAGAGTACACATGTAGGGACTCATGGCTCCAGCCGCATATGTAGCAGATATATCGCTTATGGCCTTGTTGGGCATGAATGGGAGGAGAGGCTCTTGGTCCTGTGAAGACTTGATGCCCCAGTGTAAAGGAATTCCATGGTGGGGAGGTAGGAGTGAGTGAGTGAGTGGGTGGATGATACACCCTGATAGAAGCAGGGGGTGGGGGATGGGATAGGGGGTTTCCAGAGGGGAAAATGGGAAAGCAGATAACATTTGAAATGTATATAAATAAAATATCCAAAAAAAGAAAAGAAAAGGCTAGCTAGTTTACTCTCCTGAAGACACCATGTACTGAAGATCCCAGTACATCCCAGAAGATCTGCTGCATTCAGAGCATATGGTAAGAACTCTCCTGAAGTCCCACAGCTGCCACTGGGAGCCCAATGGACTGGGGACCCATTAACCCCCCAAACCCCTGCCCACCAAATACCACGCCCCTTTTGTCCTGTCACCCAGACCAGCAAACACTAGGGATAACCAGGTGGTGAGAGGCAAGCACAAGACCATAAGTAACAGAAGACAACATATGTGGGCATCATCAGAAACAAGTTCTCCCACCACAAGCCTGACATCAACACACCTGACAATCAGGAAGCTGACCTAAATTCCTACCTTAGGAAGATAATAGAGTTCTTTAAGGAGGATATAAATAACTCACTGAAAGGAATAGAGGAAAGCACAGGTAAACAGGTAGAAGCCCTTAAAGAGGAAAAAAATTCCATAAAGAAATACAGAAAAATATAACAAAAAGGAAAGGAATTGAATAATGTGAGACCTAAATGTGGAAGTAGAAACAATAAAGAAGCCACAAATGGAGGCAAACCTGGAAATGGAAGATCTAGAAAAGAGGTCAGGAATTACAGATGCAAGTATCACCAACAGAATACAAGAGAGAGAAGAGAGAATCTGAGGTGTAGAAGATGCACAACTGTCAACAAAATTCAAAACATAAAAAAAACCCCTCCTAACTCAAAGCATCCACGAAATTCAGGACACAATGAAAAGACCAAATCTATGAACAATCAGAATAGAGGAAAATAGATTCCCAACTCAAAGGACCTGAAAATGTCTTCCACAAAATCCTAGAAGAAAACTTCCCCAACCTAAAGAAAGAGATGGCCATACAGGTACAAGAAGCCTATAGAATACCAAATAAATTGGACCAGAAAAGAAATTCTTTTGTCACATAATTATCAAAACACTAAACACACAGAGGAAAAAAATAATATTAAAAGCTACAAAGAAAAAGGGCCAAGTAACATACAAAGGTAGAGCTATCAAAATAACACCAAACTCCTCAACAGAGTATATGAACACCAGAAGAGCCTGGTAAGAGGTCATGCAGACTCTAAGAGAACACAAATGCCAGTCCTGTATACTTACTATACCTGGTAAAACTTTCAATGAACACGGATGGAGAAATCAAAATATTCCAGGACAAAACCAAACTCAAATATCTACCAATCCTACAGAGGACCCTAGACAGAAAACTCCAACACAAGGAAGAACAAAGAAAGCACCAAAGAAAGGACAAGATATTTAGCACCTCACAACAAAGCCAAAAGGAGAAAGCCACAAGTACATAAGCCTCATACAAAAACAAACATATCAGGAACCAACAGTTATCTCTCTTTAATATGACTCAATATTAATGGACTCAACTCACCCATAAAAAGACATAAGCTAACATACAGGATATGCAAACAAGATCCAGCATTTTGCTGCATACAAGAAATACACCTCAATAACAAAGACAGACACTATTTTAGAGTAAAAGAATGGAAAAAGTACTTCTAAGTAAATGTTCCCAGGAAACAAGCAGGAATTGCCGTCCTAAGATCCAATAAAATAGAGTTTCAACCAAAAGTTATCAAGCATGATGGGAAGGACACTTAATATTCAAGAGTGAAATCTACCAAGAGAAAGTCATAATTCTGAACTTCTATGCCCCAAATGCAAGGGCACCCACATTCATAAAAGAAAGTTTACTAAAGCTCAAAACACACATTGACCCCCCCATAATAATAGTGGGAGACTTCAACACCCCACTCTCAACAATGGACAGGTCATTGAAACGGAAATTAACCGAGACACAGTGAAACTAATAGAGGTTAAGTACCATAAGGATTTAACAGATATCTACAGTACATTTCACCATAGAACAAAAGAATAAACCTTCTTCTCAGTACTTCATGGTACCTTCTCCAAAATTTACCATATAATTGGTCACAAAACAACACTCCACTGATACAAGAAGATTGAAATACCCCATGTATCCTATCAGATCACCTAAGGCTGAACACCTAAGGCTGGTGTTCAAAAACAGCAAAAGCAACAGAAAGCCCACATACACATGGAAAATAAACAACTGTCTACTCAATGATAGCTTGGTCAAGGAGAAATAGAGAAAGAAATTGAAGACTTCCTGGAATTTATTGAAAATGCTGACACATCATACCAAAACTTATGAGACACAATGAAAGCAGTTTTAAGAGGTAAGTGCCCTGGTAGAGAAACTGGAGAGATCTTACACTAACAACTTAACAGCACACCTGAGAGCTCTAGACCAAAAAGAAACAAACTTACCCAAGAAGATTTGAAGGCAGGGAATAGTTAAACTCAGGGCAGAAATCAACCAAATACAAATGAAGAGAACAATACAAAGAATCAACAAAACCAGAAGCTGGTTCTTTGAGAGAATAAACAAGATAGATAAAGCTCTAGTCTTTGGGGTTAAATAAAAAACCCAAAGGCAGTATCCAAATCAGTAAAATTAGAAATGCAAAGGGAGACATAACAGAAACAGAGGGAATTCAAAAATCAACAGATCCTAATATAAAAGACTATACTCATTAAGACTGGAATATCTAGATGAAATGGATGGTTTTCTAGAGAGATACCACATACCAAAGTTAGATCAAAGTAAAATCAGGTAAACTATCTAAACAGGTCCATATCTCATAAGGAAATAAATAAGTAATTAAAAGCCTCCCTACCATAACAAGCCCAGGGTCAGATGGATTTAGTGAAGAATTTTACCAAACCATCAAAGAAGACCTTATACCAATATTCCTCAAATTATTTCATAAAATAGAAGCAGAAGGAACACTACCTAACTCATTCTATGAAGCCACAATTACTCTGATATCTAAATCATACAAAGACCCAACCCCCCAGCCCCCCCAAAAGAACTTCAGACCAATCAGGCTCATGAATATTGATGCAAAAATACTCAATAAAATTCTTGCAAAATGAATCCAAAAACACATCAAAATTATCATTCACCACAATCAAGTAGGCTTCATCTCAGGCATGTGAGGTTGGTTCAATATACAAAAATCCATTATTGTAATCCAATATATAAAAAAATCAAAGAAACATTCACATGATCATCACCTTAAATGCTCAAAAACATTTGACAAAATATAACACTCCTTCATGTTAAAAATATTGGAAAGATCAGGAATTCAAGGCCCATACTTAAACATTATTAATGCAATTTACTGAAAACCAACAGCCAATATCAAATTAAATGGAGAGATACTTGAAGCAATCCCACTAAATTCAGGGACAAGACAAGGATGCACACTCTCCCCATATCTATTCAGTATACTACTCGAAGTTCTAGCTAAAACAATAAGACAACAAAAAGAGATCAAGGAGATACAAATTGGCAAAGAACTAATAAAGGTATTACTATTTGCAGATGATATAATAGTATACATTAGTGACCCCAAAAATTCTACCAGAGAACTTCTCCAGCTGATAAACAACTTCAGCAAAGTGGCTGGATATAAAATCAACTCAAATAAATCAATAGCCTTCCTTTATACTAGTTATCAGGCTGAGAAAGAAATTACTGAAACAATTCCCTTCACAATAGTCACAAATAATAGAAAATAAAATAATATAAAATATCTTGGGGTAACTCAAACAAGTGAAATGTCTATATGACAATAACTTCAAATCTCTCAAGAAAGAAACTGAAGATCTCAGAAAATGGTGAGATCTCCCATGCTCATGGATTGGCAGAATTAACATAGTAAAAATGGTCATCCTACTAAAGGCAATCTACAGATACAATGCAATCACCATTAAAAAACCTAATGCAATTCTTCAAACACATGGAAAAAGCAGTTCTCAAATTTATTTGGAAAGGCAAAAAGCCCAGAATAGTGATAACAATTCTTAACAATAAAAGAATAGCTGGGAGAATCGCCATTCCTTACCTCAAGCTCTACTACAGAGCAATAGTGATAAAAAACTGCATGGCATTGACACAGAGACAGACAGGTTGTTCAGTGGAATAGAATTGAAGACCCAGAAATAAAGCCACACACTTACATACACTTGATCTTTGACAAAGAAGCTAGAAATACACGATGGAGAAAAGAAAGCATCTTCAATAAATTGTGCTGGTCTAACTGGCTGTACGTATGAAGAAAAAATAAAATAGACCCAAATTTTTCACCTTGCCCCCAATCTAATAGAAGACAAAGTGTGAAGAGCCTCAAATTCATTGGTACATGGGGAAATTTCCTAAACAGAACTCCAATGGCTTATGCTCTAAGATCATTCGTCCCAATTGATAAATGGGACCTCATGAAACTAAAAAGCTTCTGAAAGTCAAAGAACATAGTCAATAAGACAAAATTGGTAACTTACAGATAGGGAAAACATCTTCACTAATCCCACATTAGATACATATTTTTTTTTATATATTTTGGCTAATATCCAAAATATATAAAGAACTTAAGAAGCATACCACCGAAAAACCAAACAACCCAATCAAAAAATGGGCTATAGAACTAAACTAAGAATTCACAACAGAGGAATCCCGAGTGGCTGAGAAGCACCTAAAGAAAGATTCAATGTCCTTAGTGATCAGAGAAATGTAAATCAAATGACCTTGAGATTCTACCTTACATCAATCAGAATGGCTGAGATTAAAACTACAAGTGACAAAACATGTTGTCAAGGATATGGAGAAAGAGGAACACTCCTCCAATCCTGGTGGGATTGCAAACTGGTACAACTTTTTTGGAAATCAATCTGGAGGTTCCTCAGAATATTGGAAATAGATTTACCTGAAGACCCAGCAATACCACTCTTGGGAATGTATCCAAGAGATGCTCCACCATGCAGAGGGGCATTTGTTCCACTATGTTCACAGCAGTCCTGTTTATGATAGTTAGAAGCTGGAAACATTCCAGATGTCCTTCTACTGAAGAATGGATACAGAAAATGTGGTTCATTTACACAATGGAATACTACTCAGCCATCAAGAATGAGGACATTCCGAGTTTTGCATACAAATAGATGGAACTAGAAAATATCCTGAGTGAGGTAACTCAGACCCAAAAGAACATACATGGTATGTACTCACTAATAAATGGATATAAGGTAAAAAAAAGAGTACAGAATACCCAAGGTGTAGTCCACAGAACTCAAAAAAAAAAAAAAAAAAAAAAAAGGTCAACAAGCTGAAGTGCCCAAGTGAGGATGCTTCAGTCCCAATTCGGAGGGACATGAAAGCAATCACAAGTGGGAAAAAGGGAGGGATCTGGGAGGGAAAGGGGACAGGGCGGGGTAAGAAGGGAACATGATCTGGTGTTGGGTGGGGGGAAAGGACTGAAGCCCTGAGAACCAGCAGAAAGAATGAAAACAGGAAACCTTGGAAGATAGGAGGAGGCGGGTATCCTCCAGAATGTACCAGAGCACTGGGAGGTGAGAAACTCTCAGGACTCAAAGTGAGGGACTTTGGAAAATGCCCAACATTGGGGAGAAGGAACTTGTAGAGCCCCCCTCCAGCAGAAAAATGGCATCAAGCGAGGGATGGGGTTGCCATTCCACTGTCAAAACTCTGACCCATAATTGTTCCTGTCTCAAAGAACAGTAGAGATGGAAATGGAGAAGAGCCTGAGTAAAAGAAGGTCCAGTGACAGGCCCAAAGTGGGATCCAGCTCAAGGGGAGGCTCCCTGTCCTGACATTATTACTGAGGCTATGAAACGCTCACAAAAATGGACCTATTGTGACCACACTCTGGAAGACCCAACAAGCAGCTGAAAGTGTCAGATGTAGATATTTGTACCCAACCAATAGACAGAAGCTGCTGAACCCTCTGGTTCAATTAGTGAAGGATGGAAGAAGCTGAGGATGAGGGCGACCCTGTAGGAGGACCAGCAGTCTCAATTAACCTGAACCTCTGAGATCTCTCAGATACTGGACCACCAACTAGGCATCACACACCAGCTGATATGAGGATCCCAACACATATATAGTAGAGGACTTCCTGGTCTGTGTTCATTCAGTGATGATACACCTAATCCTCATGAAACTGGAGGCCCCAGGGAGTTTAGAGGTCTGGTGGGGTGGTGAATGGGGACATCCACGTGAAGACAGGGGGTTGGGAGGAAGTATGGGATGTGGAATAGTCAGAGGGTGGACAGGGGGTGGGGATAAAATATGGAGTGTAAAAAAAGAATAAAAAAGTACATACACTAACTTCAGATTTTGGCACTCCAGTGACAGTTTGACTACATCCTTATAGGACCTAAAGCCAGAATTATAACTTCTCTGGAGTTTTATCAACAAAATCTATATGTGATGGCATCTAGTATTTTAAGCTGTTATATTTGGGGAGTGAATTGTTTGTACTATTAGGTATTAACATAAAACAGATATGATTCATTGGGGACTTATAGGTTAGTTGACAAATAAATATCTATATTGTCATAGAGTTAGAGGAAAGCACGGCTGCTGTGTAGGTAATATATTGTCCAGCAGATAACTTTAATAAGTATTTGTCTGTGTAGTGATCTAAACAGAGGTTGAGATTTTATGTTAAGTGCTGGAATGTTAGGCAAAACTAGGTAAATGATCCTTTTAATTAAACTGATGAGCAAGATAAGGGTATTGAAAAGTAAGGGAAATGATTGCATGGATGAAGCTAGACATGAGGTAGATGAAATAATTAAGGGTTTTAAAAGAGAAGGTTGATTAATGCTCAATTTATGTTGTCTAATTTTCTATGATATAATTTTCTTAAAACTTCACTAAAGTGTGCCACATGATAAAATTTCCTTCACTTTTTTCTGCTATGTATAGATAAATAGGAAATTATGTGCCTTACAAGAAGATTAAATACTATAATAAGATACCAGAAAACTGGGAATTGCTGAAATAAAAAATCTAGACCACAGGTTCCAGAAAAATTTAAATTTACAATCACACCAGCAAAATACCAAGAAACATATTGCATAATCTATATATATTGCAGACAAGTGATTCAAATATTTTACTTAAGATTTTAAGAACAAGACACAGAAGTTTCTTGTTGGTTTACCTAGATTCATACTTGTTGGTACTTTTTCTTTTGTGCAGGATGCAGAAGAGTACCATATGTACTTTGAAAACTAATTAATGTTGTTGGATGTTAAATATTATATGTGATAATATTTCCATAATGTCCATTTAATTTATCTTCTCATGTTTCTTTCTCTTTTTGGTAGTCTCTATTTTCCCTTTATGTAGTTGTATTTATGTTTCACGTTATATCATATTCAAACTTCCACAGTGAATGAAGTAGGTTACCTTTACACCAGCAGTGTATAAGACATTTAAAATTTTTGAAAGCACTTACTCAAGTATTCTACATATCACACATTAGACTACAACACTCTATTTCCTGTTCTTTTGAAACTAATTTGTCATCTCAGTTATGGAAGATTCACCTAACAGTCAACTTATTGTGTTCAACATATTCTAGAATAGCTTTATGACTTTTACTTAGCTTGTCTTTTTGTCCCAGTTGACCTATCTTAGAGTAATTATCAAAAGTTGGTTCTTAGATACTACCCTATACAAACTTATTCATTTTGATTCTATTAATTTGAAAGTTATTTTGTGATTATATGAGACCAATGAGGCAATATAACAGAAAACGGCAATTGATATAAATTATTATGAAACCTGTATTCTACCCCCAACCCTCATTTGAAGGAGAAAAATAACACTTGCCAGTTGTCACCTGATGTTTACACGCATGCCATGGCACATATGTACACCCACAGATACACATAAATAAATAAATAAATAAATAAATAAATAAATAAATAAATAAATAAATAAAATAAATATATAAATGTGATCATAATATTTAAAAGAAGGCATAATTTTGAGTTTGAATTATTTAAGCACAAAAAATTTAGAAATAGCCGTGAAACATTCATTTTTCAACGACAGATATGTTTCAAATATCTCCACAAACTAGACACATAGTTCTTATTATCACAAAATGAAATAACACTTATTTGGATCTTGTAGGAGTACTTGAAATTATCCAGACTAAATATGGAAGATGTGAATTAAAAGAAGTATTACAAAATGTATAGGGGCTGATTATTATATGATAATCCACATCAGAAATTATTCAAATGCCAAAAAGTTAAAATCTAGTAATACATTAAGCTGAATTAATAAATTTTGATGTAATTTTGGTGTGAAGTGGATAAAGGATCAATTGTATTGTTTCAGTGAGGAAGCACTAATTTGTAAAATAGCCCAGGTTGCAAGGGTGAGGAAAGGTTGCTAGAGATAGAGCCAGCTAGACAGAACAAGGATATTCAAGGAAACAATCTCTCTGTGTGTAGATACTTGAAGGACTACTATGCATAGTCAGGGGCATGTGGGATAGAATTTACAAAGAGTGACTCTCTGTAATTTCTTCAACTAATTTCAAAATGTGTAGGGCATATAGAAGAGAATAGTTGAAAATAAAATATAAAATTATATGGAGCTATGAAATTCTCAAACAAATAAAATAATTTCTTTTAGTGATACTCTTGGTGTCTTCAAATGACACATAAAGATTTTGTATTGTAATCATAAAGAGTAGAATCAATTGGCAGTTTTAAATCTCATATATAACATGAGTATGTATGTAGTAATTAATAACTATGAACAAAAACAACGTCTGTGACCTATCTTTGACACCTTTATATTAGATTTTGTTTTCTTTAGGTTTAGATTATATATATATATAATATATATATAATATATAATATATATATATTTCATTGTCATTGTCTACCAATTATTGCATATTCTACTTTCTATTATGTATTTCACTATTGTATTTTACTTAACATGACTTGAGGATTGTGTCATATCAGTATATGATACATCTTTATCATAGCCACATTGGTTTTTTATTAAATATTTGCTTTATTTACATTTCAAATGGTATCCCCTTCCCTATTTACCCCACTTTCCTGACCTGGCATTCCCCTATTCTGGGAAATAGAGCCTTCATAGCACCAGTGGTCTCTCCTCTCATTGATACCTGTAAAGGCCATCCTCTGCTGCCTATGTGTCTGGAGCCATGGGTCCCACCATGTATACTCTTTGGTTATTGGTTTAGTTCCTGGGAGTTCTGGGGCTACTGTTTGATACATATTATTGTTCTTCCTTTGGGGCTGCAAACCTCTTCAGTTCCTTGGGTCTTTTGTCTAACTCCTTCATTGGGGACCCTATGCTTTGTCTATTAATTGGCTGTGAGCCATGGGTATTTTGATCCCCCTTCTAAGAAAGATCAAAGTATCCACACTTTGGTTTTCCTTCTTCTTGAACTTCATATGGTCTGTGAATCGCATCTTGGTTATTCTGAGTTTTTCGGCTAATATCCACTTATCAGTGAGTGCATACCATGTGTGTTGTTTTGTGATTGGGTTACCTCCGCCAGGATGATATTTTCTAGTTCTGTCCATTTGCCCAAGAATTTCTTGAATTCATTGTTGTATTATATTTTGTTTTTATGAATATGTTGTAGTTTGACAACTCATAGGGAGCCCATAAGGCTTCATAATATGGATGTGACATGAATGAAAAGACCTGTTTTTCTTTTCGTTTTGGAAGTTTATTTTAACTAGCAGCACTGAAGAATTAAGAACCTGGAACAGAGAAACCAATTAAGAGGATCAATGACAGAATGTATGAGAAAGCACTTTTCAACTATAATGCACTAAATAAATATGAGTTATTATGATTATAACTCATGTCAGAGTTAATGAGGGGCTTGAGCTCAGGATTTCTGACTCCAAATCTAGGGCCTTCTTTCTACATCATGTTCTTTGGGCAACTCCACCCAGACTTGCCATTTGTACTTGTGGTAATGCTGACAATTAAGGCTCTTATAGTGCTTTGGCATTTCTGAGGGCTTGGTATTCAGGACTTATGGCACTTCCTAGCACCCAGTGAGGTAGACTCAGCCATGATTCACAGCTGGCAAAGTGACATTTAAAGCAGCTATACAAAATAATGAAGCTCAGTAGGAGAGAAAAGCATCAGTGTCTTGGGAAAGAGACGCTATCATCAGACTCACAAAATGAGAAATAGCACAGTAAAGGTGGAAGACCTGAAAGAACAACAGAGGAAAGACAGGCATGTTTCCCATCAAAGACTTGCGCCCATGTAGCTTACTCTTTTGCTTCTGGTACATAATAGTTGATAAAATGGTTGCCATTTGAACCTGAAAATCATTTTCAAAAATATGTCTTTTATTTGCCCCTCAAAAATGTGAAGCAAATACTTTACCCTTCTTTCACAGAGAAGAATTAGCCTCAAGGTGGCCTAACGTTCCACATTTGATGTGTGGCAGAACTGGAAGTCTGACTTTTGATTATCTAATTCATAATCCCATAGACTTTCCACTGTACCACAATTTCCCTGTGTTAGCATTCTGTCTAAGGTCCACCCCACAGTTACCAGGCAACAGCCAGATATGCTCTGCCCCACATTACCTAGCAACAGATAGATAGGCCTGACCCAGTATAAAAGGGGCTGCTTGCTCCCTCCTTGGTCTCTTGCTCTCTTGCTTTTTCTTGTTCTTGATTTCCCTTTCCTGCCTCTCCTCATTCCCTCCCCCCCCTCCACATGCTCATGGCCAGCCTCTTCTCCTCTACTCCTTTACTATCTCTCTCCCTCACCCTCCCTCTCTCCCTCCTTCCATCCCTTCCTCTCTCCCTCCCTCCCTCCCTCCCTCTCCCTTTCTCTGACTCTACTACCCTCTTGACTCCCATCCCCATGCTCTGAATAACCTCCATTCTATACTATACCATTCTGTGTCTGATCCCTCAGAGGGAAAGGATGCCTCAGCATGGGCCCACTGAGGCACCCACTTCCCCCACACCTCACCACACATCCATAGAACATAACCCTTCTTTCTTTTTTTATAAACACATAACCCTGTATGAAACATTAAATAGTAATAATATAGTATAGGAATTTAAAAAATCATTTAAGCCCAAATAGAGCCATTCAGAGAGAAAATAAGGTTACAAAGTTCCAGAAAATTGATAGATTAAGGTGCTAGCCATTCATTACAGGCCAAACTAGATAGTTGTTGAACTCTGCTTTCTCAGGAGGGATGTTTGTGTATTTGTAGCTTTATATAGGAAGAAGCATATTGGAGGAGAGAGAGAGAGAGAGAGAGAGAGAGAGAGAGAGAGAGAGAGAGAGAGAGAGAGAGAGAGATCAAGTGACAGCATTTTTAAGGTGAGAAACTAGAACAGGACACCACTATAGATTGTGAGAGTTGAAATTCTGGCTTTGCTGGCCTTATAGAGTATTTTTTCAAGGTGAATAATAAATGAATTGTGTGCCACACAATAAATACTTAGGAAGTTGCTTAAAGTTTGAAAGATTTAGATTCATCTAGGGGACAGAGAAATAGAAGCTTGAGTTTTCTTTTGCTTTGTAGTTCCTTTTTTCATTCATTCTGTAATGAGACAGTCTTTCTCAACATTCTCTGCGTTAACTCCACAGCACTCCCCAATTCTGTGCTTTCCCAAAACCAATGAAATAACATGCTTTGCCACCTCTGTTACATACACTCTTAAACAACTGTGTAACTGCTATCACCACTCTGAATGTACAGACTACACAAACAAGATCTATTCTCAGATATAATTAAGCTTCCAAACTAGACCCCTGTATCTTGGAGGTGGTCTAGGCACAAACCTTACTTTCAACTCGGATTGGATCTATTACTTTTGAGAAATTCAAGGTAAATTAAGTAAAATCAAGCTTGTCTAGTTGTACTTACATCTTTCAAATATCCTAAGTACAAATAGTCATGGGCTCTCTGTTTCTCAAGGCAGAGGATCAGGTTAAATAAGAATAGAGGTCATAAGAAGCCTCTCAGTTGAAGTCATAGAATATGATACCTGTCTAAAGGTATGTGATGGAAGCCAGGAGAGATACACTATCAGAAGCTACTCCTGAGGCACTGTAATAATTTTTTTTTGACTGACTGAGCTGAGTCAGGCATTGTGTGAGTTAATCAGTGAGGAAAAAAAAGTACTATACCTTAGGGAATTGCATAACCAGGAAATGCATAACAAAATCTAATTAAACTGAATCTAGAAGAAAGTGGTCAGTGCCACCTTAAGGGCTTTCTACAGGAGGTCATGTCTAGACTTTGTCTTGAAAAAGAGTTAATATGTAGAGACCTGAGGAAATACCTGCAAGGAAGGATAGGAGCAAAACTGCTCCAGTGAGAAAAGGATCTAGTTTCTGGTCCAAACATACATAAAATCAACATTATATATTTTTTTTTACTCAGAATTGCTGCAACCCAGAAAACATTTAGCCTTGCCTTTCTACTTTTTAAGATCATGGAGGTACATGCAATTAATTTTCTAAGGTAGTATTCCTATTCTGAAACCAACTCAACAGTAGAACACAAGTGTCTGAATCATAAGCAAATAAAGTGTTAGGCTTGAAGAGTCTATAAATCCAAGAAAAATAACATTATTAGATTTTATTAGGCAACTGTTCAGCAGGATACTTAGAACTTATTAGGTATGCAAGTGACAGATCATAGTGGTTGGACAGAAATCTTGAGATCCAACTGCTTGGATTTGAATCCTGCACTTGCTGTGCCTCTGCCTTGAGGAGTCATGAATATTAACTTAAGCAATCTTTTAAAAATACATAAAATTCTGCAAGACATATAAAATGCCATGTAAATATTTAGTACATGAGGACAAGTGTCTAAGTCTTTTTTTTTTTTTTTTACTACTTCATGGATTTGTGTTTAGAGAAGAGTCACAGAACACTTACACTTCCAATGGTGAGAATTCTATTCTTTCTTTGTTTCTTAATATAGGGAAAGAGAAGTACATGGAATTACAGAACACTTTATATGTATTTTCAAGCTCTTCTGGGTCAAGAGAGAAGTATTTTTTTTATTTTATTTATTTATTTTTTTTATTCGATATAATTTATTTACATTTCAAATGATTTCCCCTTTTCTAGCCCCCCACTCCCTGAAAGTCCCATAAGCCCCCTTCTCTTCCCCTGTCCTCCCACCCACCCCTTCCCACTTCCCCGTTCTGGTTTTGCCGAATACTGTTTCACTGAGTCTTTCCAGAACCAGGGGCCACTCCTCCTTTCTTCTTGTACCTCATTTGATGTGTGGATTATGTTTTGGGTATTCCAGTTTTCTAGGTTAATATCCACTTATTAGTGAGTGCATACCATGATTCACCTTTTGAGTCTGGGTTACCTCACTTAGTATGATGTTCTCTAGCTCCATCCATTTGCCTAAGAATTTCATGAATTCATTGTTTCTAATGGCTGAATAGTACTCCATTGTGTAGATAAACCACATTGTTTGCATCCACTCTTCTGTTGAGGGATACCTGGGTTGTTTCCAGCATCTGGCAATTATAAATAGGGCTGCTATGAACATAGTAGAGCATGTATCCTTATTACATGGTGGGGAATCCTCTGGGTATATGCCCAGGAGTGGTATAGCAGGATCTTCTGGAAGTGAGGTGCCCAGTTTTCAGAGGAACCGCCAGATTGATTTCCAGAGTGGTTGTACCAATTTGCAACCCCACCAGCAGTGGAGGAGAGTTCCTCTTTCTCCACACCCTCTCCAACACCTGCTGTCTCCTGAATTTTTAATCTTAGTCATTCTGACTGGTGTAAGATGAAATCTCAGGGTTGTTTTGATTTGCATTTCCCTAATGACTAATGATGTTGAGCATTTTTAAAGATGTTTCTCTGCCATCTGAAGTCCTTCAGGTGAGAATTCTTTGTTTAACTCTGTACCCCATTTTTTAATAGGGAGTATTTTTTTTAAATGAAGATAATTAGCTTTCTGTTAAAATATGCAAAGTTCCATATTGAGTTACTCCTCATTGAGCTTTGTCTGACCTCTCTTTGTTTTCCTTAGGTATAAAAGGGAACGTAAAGCCATCCTATCCTAAGGCTTTCTGAAGATTAACTAATAGAATTCACATGACAAAAGCCTTAGCATATACCTGTCACATGAGAATTACTTGGTAAATCTTAGATTATCTTATTTTCAATTGATATCAGTCTGAGTTATATAGTTACTTGGCTATGAGCTGTCTCTGGAATAAGCACCTTTTAAATCTGTGCTGAGGCATTTAGCCTGGGAATACCTCAGGGCACACATCCACAATTCCTGTCTGATGACACATTCCCTGGGTGTTAGCAAAGGAAGAAGGCTCCTCTATATATTCAGTTTGATAAAGTGAAAAATCGGCTCTGACAGGTTTTTGAAAGTATAGTTGCTACTTTATCTTGTAAAACCTCAACTTCGAACATCAGTTCACAAAGTGTTACACAACCTGCCAAGCTACTTTTTCTCCATTTAACATATATGTAAAAAAAAAAAAAAAAAAAAAAAAGCAGGCTTCAAGGTGATTACAAAGAGACCACTTCACCCAGTTTTACAAATCAAACAGAAAACAGAGTTTCGCCTAAGGGCACACTACAAGCCAGTGGCAGAGCTTGAGATCTCTTTAAAGTACCCTTTGTAAATCTCCTAGTGAAATTCAAACTCAAACTTGACCCATAACCTAGTAGACTGGTTAACCAATCTGAATGTATATGATGTAGTAGAATTGAATACAAAAAAGTTACATTATGAATTTAGAAGTGAGGATGGTTACACTATGCTACTGTGTTCAAAATCCAAAGAAAAAGCTAGTCTCTTTTATTGTTTTAGTGAAGTGAATAGAGAACTAGAGTGAAGAGAGTGCTGCACAGCAGATCCAGACTCTCACAGCAGCTAACTATCAAAGCTGCACTGTACCAAAGCTGCTCCAGCTTTGGATGAGGTTATAGATGGGTGCTTGGGGTCTTTGCTTTGGCATAGTCAAAGTCCCATCTCTTTTCTCAGCCACGAACTTCATTATCAGTACTCTTCTAATGTATTCAGCTGTGTACAAGTCTTCCCAAATGTATTGGAGGGTAGGTTCTCCTGGGAGGAAAATGGATGTGACTAGGTTGGATTCTCCATGTAATTATGGTACTTAAGTACATTAAGGACAACAAGAATCCCCTGTACATCTATTAGACAGAGATTTCTCTAGTGATGTGTTTTATAAAAAGAGGAGCCAGGGATATGTTTGGTGGAGGCACAGTATGGTGTGGGGAAGGTGGTGCCTCTGCAGGTCCATGCTGAGGCACCTCTTCCCCCTGAGGTAGCAGGCACATGACTATAGTATAGAATAGAGTTTATATAGGGGATCAGGAGGGGAAATGAGGGTGTTAGAGAGAGAGAGAGAGAGAGGAGAGGAGAGGAGAGGAGAGGAGAGGAGAGGAGAGGAGAGGAGAGGAGAGAAGAGAAGAGAAGAGAAGAGAAGAGAAGAGAAGAGAAGAGAAGAGAAGAGAAGAAGCTGACCATGAGCATGTGGAGAGAGAAGGGGTAAAGGGATGGAGAGAGAGAAGCCAGAGGGTGAAGAGGGTAAGAGATCAAAAGAGCAATAGAGAGAGGAGAGGAGCGAACACTTGACAGGTAACTGTGGGGCAGAGTCTAGAAGAAATACTAACATCTAGACTTAGCAAATCATGTCTTCTGTTTGTTAAATGGGGCCTATTTCTAACATATTGAGAAAAATAATCAAGTGTATTGGAGGATGTTTCATGTAGTGCAGTGTGAAACTTACCACATACTAGACTTCAGGTCATTAGGAAGAGGCCTAGAGAAGCTCTGACTTGGCAGTTCAAACTGCTTCTCACTAGTAACCCACCCCTGAACTCCCCACGAAACAGGAAAAATATGAATTCTGTCATTTGCCTGAAGCTAGGCACAGGAATTGGGCAGCTCCCATTGTCTTGGCATGACCATATGGGACAAAGTAAACATTGCAGGACACATTTGGTTGCTTCACATAAATTACTATTAGATAATAATTATACAAGAACAGAGCTTAGGTGCTTTTAATTATAGCATTGAAGTTTTGCTTCTTCTTCTTCTTATACTGCATACTATTTTATAAGTCTAGGAATGATTTGGTGGAATCAAGGAGAACCCAACATTCCCAGATCCTCCCTGCAGTGGTGAGTCAAAGGCAGGAGTGATCATTGCACTGAAGCCAATTAAGGAGGCTTTACTTCTATGAAGTCTTCCAAATGGCCTTGCTGTCTTGCCAGATAGGCAAAGCTCTTTTCCACAAGTGGAACTGGCACAAACCCCTCTAGAATATTTGTTTTATTGATTTTGTAGTGATGTAAGGTATGTTTTGATTGTCTGAGATTCTAACTCTGTATCCAAGTATTCATTGATAATTCTAGAAGAAATTTTGTACTTCATACCCCATATTTTTCAGATAAGAAACTGCTTGGTTCATATGGAAGAGAATAATTACAAAGCCATTCAAATGTCTGTCTTCCTTTGCATTCATGTCTCCTCCTCATGAAAATACAAAATGCATTCCAAACACTGCTAGCAACTTTCTTTTAATCGCTTATTCTGTACTGATTTCAGTCTAAATATATGAAAGTGGTATCCACCTTTTTACCCGTTTAGAAATCTACTTTTTAAACTTTGAATATTTTATTAATTCTTTGAGAATTTTATCCAGTGTGTTTTGATCATATTCACCCTCCTTCTTGCATCTTGTTCCAGATCCATCCTCTCCTCTTTTGCAGCAAGGCCAATTTGTACTTCCCAAACATTCTTGGATACATAACCTTCCACTGGAGCATGGTCAGCTTATCAGGAGCTACATTGCTAGAGAAAACTTACTCTTCCTTTTATCAGATAACAATTGGCAATAGCTCCTTGACTAGAGGTGGAACTTTGTGTCCAACTTTCCTCTCCATGCTGCAATTTGGTCTGGCTTGGGCTCACATAGGTCTTATGCATTCAATCACAACTGTGAGTTCAGTTCAGCTATTCTTCTATTTGAAGATGATATTGTCTTCTTAAAATCTTCACCACCCCTGGATCTTAGTCTTACTGTCTCCTCTTCCACATTGAACTCTGCTTTGGAAGATCATGTATGGTATATACAGTTCATTTACTACCAAAAATTTACACTTTCTTAGTTTCTACACCTTGGTTAATTGTGGGTCTCTTTGTTGATAATAATCTATGTAAAACAGAACCTACTCTGATAAGAGTTGAGAGATGCCATAATCTATGAATAAAATAGCAATTTATTGGAAGTTGACTTAATACTATGTCTATCAGGCAGAATACTAGTATCAAGTTCTCTAGGATCTATGATCTGTTTAACCATAGATTCTTGGTTCTATAATGATTCCAGGTATTTCCTGTGGAGTCGACATTAAATTACCAGCGTGGTTGGTTACTCACAGGACATACAGAGATGTCTTGCCTTTTCAGTCACTTCTGTAATTCATGGGGCATACAGTTATGTAAGTATGACGATTACTTTGCTTTTCTGGTAGTGTGCAAAGCACCTTCAAGCAGCATGAAAACTATTTAGTAGGGATGAAATGTCCAGGTCAGTCCCAGCTCAATTCCTCCATGTTTTATGTCTCAAGTATATAGTGTCTTCAGCAACAGGGTCTTTTTTTTTCTTTTTTTATTGTTATTTTTTTTATTCGATATAATTTATTTACATTTCAAATGATTTCCCCTTTTCTAGCCCCCCCCCCCACTCCCCGAAAGTCCCGTAAGCCCCCTTCTCTTACATTCTGGAGAGTAACCAAGAGCACTGGCAATAGCCTGATATGTTTAAGGTTGTTTGCAAACTAACTGTCCTATAACTCTAAAAGAAGTAGTTCATTGCTGATATTGGGATTTTGACTAGCCATCCTCTGGTCTCAGGAAGGGGCTTTTTTGTATATATATATACATACACACACACATACGTATACCTATATGTATATGTACACACACACACACACACACACACACACACACACACACACATACATACATATTACCCGGTCTCCCACCATGTACTGGAAAACCCCTATCCCATACCCCTCCCCCTGCTTCTATGAGAGTGTTCCTTCAGCCACCTGTCCATTCCTGCCTCCCTGCCCTCGATTCCCCAACACTGGGGCATCTATTGAACCTTCACAGGACCAAGGGCCACTCCCATTGGTGCCTGACAAGGCCAACCTCTGGTACATTTGCAGCCAGAGCCGTGTGTGCTCCTTGGTTGGTGGCTTAGTACCTGGTAGCTCTGGGGTGGGGGGTCTGGTTGATTGATATTACTGTTCATCCTATAGGGTTGCAGAGCTCTTCAGTACCTTCAATCCTTTCTCTAACTCCTCCATTAGGGGACCCCACACTCAGTGCAATGATTGGCTGTGAGCATCCAGCTCTGAATTTGTAATGCTCTGGCAGGGCCTCTTAGGAGACCGGTATATCAGGCTCCTTTCAACAAGACTTTCTTAGCATCCACAATATTTGATATTAGAATGGTTACTCCAGCTTGTTTCTTGGGACTATTTGCTTGGGAAATTGTTTTCCAACCCTTTACTCTGAGGTAGTGTTTGTCTTTGACACTTCAGTAAATTTCCTATGCAGGAAAATGCTGGGTCATGTTTATGTATCCAGTCTGTTAGTCTATGCCTTTTTATCTGGGAATTGAGTTCATTGATTGTTGCTTTCTGTTATTTTTGATGTTATTTTTAAGTTTGTGTGGTTATCTATTTTTGGGTTTGTTTAAAAATTACTTTATTGCTTTTTCTAAGGTGTAGGTTCCCTCCTTATGCTGGTGTTTTCCATCTATTATCCTTTGTAGAGCTGATTTTGTGGAAAGACACTGTGTAAATTTGGTTTTGTCATGAAATATCTTAATTTCTCCATCTATGGTAATTGAGAGTTTTGCTGGGTATAGTAGTCTGGGCTGGCATTTGTGTTCTTTGAGGATCTGTATGAGATCTGCCCAGGATCTTCCAGCTTTCTTAGTCTTCAGTGAGAAATCTGGTGTAATTTTGATAGGTCTGCCTTTATATGTTACTTGACCTTTCCCCCTTATTGATTTTAATGTTCTTTCTTTGTTTTGTGCATTTCATGTTTTGACTATTATGTGATAGGAGGAATTTCTTTTCCTGTCCAATCTATTTGGAGTTCTGTAGGATTCTTATATTTTTATGTGCATCACTTTCTTTATGTTAGTGAAGTTTTGATCTATAATTTTGTTGAAGATATTTCCTGGCCCTTCATGTTGGTAATCTTTATTCTCTTCTATACCTATAATCCTTAGGTTTGGTCTTTTCATTGTGTCCTGAATTTCCTGGATGTTTTGGGTTAGGAGTTTTCTGCATTTTGCATTTTTGTTGACTGTTATGTCAATGTTTTCTATGGTATCTTCAGCACCTGAGATTCTTTCTTCTATTTCTTGTATTCTGTTGTTGATGCTTGTGTCTATGACTCCTGATCTCTTTCCTAAGTTTTCTATCTCCAGGGTTGTCTCCCTTTGTGATTTAAAAATTTTTTTCTATTTCCATTTTTAGATCTTGGATTGTTTTGTTCAATTTCTTCACCTGTTTGTTTGTGTTTTCCTGTAAAGATGTAGGGATTTTTTAAAGGAATTTTTTGTGTTTCCTCTTTAAGGACTTCTACATGTTTACCTGTGTTTCTTGTACTTCTTTAAGGCAGTTATTTATATCCTTGTTAAAGTCTTCTATCATCATCATGAGATGTGATTTTAAATCAGAGTTTTGCTTTTCTGGTGTGTTGAAATATCCAGGGCTCTCATTGGTGGGAAAACTGGGTTCTGATGATGCCATGTTTCGTTTCTGTTGCTTATGTTCTTGTTCTTGCCCTTGCCTTTCTCCATCTGGTTATCTCTGGTGTTAGCTGGTCTTGCTGTCTCTGATTTTTTCTTGTTCCTCCTGCAAGCCTCTGTTTCAGTACTCCTAGAAGACTAGTTCTCTTCTGGAGGAATTTGGGTATGAAGAGCTGTGGTACAGATCTGCGGTCCTGACAGAAACTAGAAGGAAACTGTCCCCAGCTGTTCTTCAGTTCCTGTGTCCTGATTGCTCTGGGAGGGTTCCTCTTAGGCCAGGAATTTGAAGAGAAGTGTTGATCTTACCTGTGCTTACAGTGTGTTGATTCTCCTGGGAGACCAGCTCTCTTCTGGGGGTATTTGCATATGTAGCACTTTGGCACAGAATCAGTTCTGGGTGTAGATGTAAACTGGAAGGCTCTTGTCCCAGGCCTCTCCTCAGTTCCTGTGTCCTGAGGGTTCCAGAAGGGTCCCTCTGAGCAGCAGTAGTGTTTTTTTTCTGGAATTGTAGGATTGTCTGGACTCTTGAGAGGCTGGCTCTCTCCTGGTGCTATTTGCTATGGGGCCCTGTGGCAGAGGATCTGCTCTGGGTTAGAAGGAAATCGGAAGGCTCCTATCCCAGGCCGCTCTTTGTTTCCTGTGACCTGATGGTTCTGGGAAGGTCTCTCTGAGCAGAAATGGTGGTCTTGTCTGTGCTCACAGGCTTGTTTGTACTCCTGGGAGGCTAGCTCTCTCCCAGCACTATTTGTGTATCTCTTTACATTTACCTTAAAACCTATCTTCATTATCCTTTAGCAATTTTCTTACCTCTAGGTGCATTCCAAATTACATATATTAATATACATATACACACACATATATATATAATATGTACATATATTACATATATGTATATTATACATATATTATGCATATGATAGATATATTATATGTCAGTATTAATATTATATATACATTAAAAGTCAACATCTGCAAATAAGAGAAAATACATGACATTTATCAGTCTAGTTCTGTATTATTTCACTCAGATTATTTTTTTCCTACTACAGTAACTTACATGAAATTTTTTGTAATTTTAGTTTTTAATACCTGAGTAATATTCCATTGTAAAAACATACTAAATTTTATTTATATTGTGGTTGATGAATATCTAGATCTAGGCTTTCTTTATCATCAATACCAAAAAAATTTGTTAAGTAATTAGGTGAAAGGAACATTTTTATTAAGTCATTTAAGAATAAGAATAATCCTTACACCTAACATATATATATATATATATATATATATATATATATATATATATATATATTCATATTAATATTTCTCTCAACAGTCAGAGTAATAGCTAATTCCAGCATTTTGACCATGCTAGGTATAACTTGAGTAACTCAGGACAGGGTAACAATAATATCACATTATTGTTTTGAATTATTTTGCATCTTATCTGTATATTTCAAATGTCATACAGTAGGTACTGGTAAAATATTTATTAAATAAATATTTATTTCAATAAATATGACAGTATTCCTCTAGTCAATGAAATAAGTAAGCTTCACAGAACAGTTTGCATGTCTTGCCTTAAGTTTTGATGTTCCAAATTTTTCCTACTTTCCTACTTTCATGGACAGAAATGGAAGATCTAGTGGGGCAAAATGAGGTCCAACTCAGAAATAATTCTGGGAATAATTCATAGTATCTGATTTTCTCATTTGCAAGAAAATCCTTATAATTTCTCATTTAATTTCCAACTACTTTGTCCTTAAAAAACTGAATAGAAGAAAAAGACACTGATATGAAATTAGTTTTGAATGTTTGTACCAATATATGACATTTCCAAAATTTAATAACAAAAATTCAACATGTCAACCTACTGGAATGTGTTCTACTCCAAATAAATCATGCATACATAGACATTGTATGTAAATACTTGATTCCATACAATTTGGTAAAGTGTTAGAGCTATAAGAAACCTTATATACAACAGAACCTGAATCATTCATTTTATAAATAGTGACATCAGAACCTGGAGAATGGAAAATATTGAAGCATGATTTGCTAATCTCCAGCTTAGCATTCTTACTATATCATAGGATTTCCACTGTTGGTTATTCCCCCCAAGGACTCTTGTTAGTTGCCTATCAAGTTTAGACAATAGAATTTTTTGGATGAGAAATACCATGTGGACAGGAAATATACAGACTTCGGTCTCATTTAGGTACAGCATTGATGATAGATTGTATGTTTATTTAGGCTGGGACTGTTTGCTGATATATTGATAGGAAGATCCGGAACCCTCAGGCTCTTCTGCCTCTGTCACCAAGCTTAGCCAGTAATACTGGATCATGTTTGCATAGTGCCTACCTCCATGTGTTTTGTTGTAATAGGGGCCACATGCCAAACACATGATAACATAGTTATGTGATGTATCTTAGGACTCACAGTTCTCAGACTATGAAGAAATGAGGACAGGCTTAGAAGAAACAAGGTTGAACTAGGAGAAGACCTATAATTGACAGATGAGGGGAAAGTATCAAAGCAATTAACAATATTCATCTTCCAAATTCACATTTCTAATCTTGGCTGGCCCTAAACAAGTTACTTAACCTTTCTGACCTTAGTTTCCTCATCTGTATAATGAGGATAATTAGATATGGTTCAAGTATTTTAATGGAGCTATGAAAGTAGTATGAAAGTGATGGTGGTGTTATGAAAGGGTTTTCATGAGTATATCTGGACTTCTTCATTTCTCTATCCTCTTTTTCTCCTTTTTCCTTACCTCTGCTTCTGAGAAAGGGTCTGGCTATAGTATTCACATTGGCTTTGATATTCTAGCTTCAGCCTCCTGGGTGCTCAGATTATAGGTAAGCACCACCACATCTTGTGGAGGATTTGTACTAATCCCATTTCCTACATCAAGTAAACACAGTAGAAACTATCACTACCTTTTTTTTTTCTAATAAATGCAGGAAAGGAAAACACGGAGTAATTAAAGTGTCATGGTGAGCTTCTTTTAAATGTACAAATGGTCCAAAACGCTTGTTCCCAATGTCTAGGTCATACTAGCTAATAGTATTAATAGTAAAGGTCAACTTTTCTTTATTGGGGTCAACCATGGATCCAAAAATCCATACTAAAAGAGAAGGAAGAACAAGTGTTGTGGCATAACATCATTATTTTCACCAAACATTATATGTTACTTTTAAATCCCACTGTTCTTGTAGACTTACCAGTACAGGAAGGCACAGTAGAAAGCAGATCTGATTCCAGGACAGTTAAGTTCAATTCTTCATATAGAACAAATTAGTTCTTTCCCCAAAGCTTTCATTTTGCTATCCATAAAATAAAGTGATCTACTTGTAATTATTATAAAGAATAAAGTAGAGGACATAGAATGATAGTAGCCATAGTTAAACTGAAGAGTGTCTTCTTATTTAGCCTCTGCTTTAAGCATTTAGATTCACGGGCCATACTTATTTACTTCATTTTACTTGTTATCCAATGCTATGGGATAAGTATATGGAGAGATATCAAGATGAAAAGTCTAAAAATTGTAATAGAGATTGTCAAATAAAGCAGAACTTATCACCATAATATAAGAGGACTGAAACAGAAGAAAATAAACTTCAGAAGCTACAGAGTGTTCTATAATTTTAAAGATCCTGTATTAGTATAATTAGACAACTATTTATCTGAGTTGCCTTTCCAGCTGGTTTTCTCCTAACTTCAGCTTGAATATAGTACAAGAACATTTCTTGTTACAACCCAATATGGTGACTCTCACCTTCCAACTAATGTGCATTAGTTTTCCCATATGAGGAAGATAATCGTGTGTGTGTGTGTGTGTGTGTGTGTGTGTGTGTGATTACTTAATCAACATTTCTAGACCAAATTAATCATCTGTCTTTGGATCAGGTTCAGCCAAGCTATGGTTATTTGGTAGAAGGCATGGTAGCTTAAGTTTTAAGAACAGTTAACCTTCTAATGAAATATGAATTTGGCAGGGATTATAATACAAGAATAATATATTTCTCTGCTTTGGGGTTGAAAATTTGAAGCAGATATGAGCCAACTAGACAGTGAATGTGACAATAGTTTTTGATATCCTGTTTTTTTTGTTATTCAAAATGAATATGAAAATTGCTCTAACTCTATGAAGAATTGACTTGGAATTTCAATGGGTACTGCATTGAATCTGTAGATAGCTTTAGTCAAGATGGCCAGTTTTACTATATTAATCCTACCAATCAATGAGCATGGGAGATCTTTTCATCTTCTGAGTTCTTTTTGGATTTCTTTCTTCAGAGACTTGAGGTTCTTGTCATATAGATCTTTTACTTGTTTAGTTAGAGTCATGCCAAGATACTTCATATTATTTGTGACTATTGTGAAGGGTGTCATTTCCCTTATTTCTTTCTCAGCCTGTTTATCATTTATATTAAGGAAGGCTACTGATTTGTTTGTTAATTTTATATACAGCCAGCAATATTCATTTTTAATGACTAGAATCTCAGTTGTAGAAGATGAAAGAGCTCTATGCTGGATAGTACTAATGGTTTTATGGCATTGCGAATACACATTAATTATTTAAGATACTAAGACTGTAATTTTTGAATGATGTATATTTTATCATCATTTAAGAATAAAAATTTCCTTGAAAACTAAAAAGTGTTTTATAATTTTGGGAACTGAGAGGGGCATATTGCTGCACACCTATAGTTCCTATACTTTGGATGCAGCAATAGGAAGATTTTGAGTACAAATCCTTAGTTACATAGATAAAATGTCTCTAAATAAATAAACTAATGAAAAAATAAATAAGATTTTCTTAGTAAAATTAAAACATTAGAAGCATATAGAATGTAGATATTTAATGCATTTACCTAGTTGATAATATCCATCTGGGAAATTATCAGCATTAGTAATATCATAAATATATTCACTATGTTTAATAATTTTCTTTTTCTTGTTTGTAACAATATATTTCATATGAAATCTACTTTATTTATAAATATTTAATTATTAGATACTATTTAGCTCTTTACAATATATTGTATAAGTCTCCAAGTCTTATTCATTGTGTGTAATTGAAATTTTATATCTTCAGATAATCCAACCCCCATCCATTTGTCCTTTCAGCTTCTATTTCTGAGTTACAATATTTCATATTGCTTATATAAGGTGGTTTGTCATGTTGGCTCTTATATGTGTAACACATATTACCTGGAAAATATTTTAAAGAATTTATTCATAATGCTCCAAGTAACAACATTCTTTTTTTCAGGCTGAATAATATGTTCCATTTGGTATGTTTGTAACCTTTTCTTTATCCATTCATATGTCAATGAGCATTTAGCTTGTTTCCATGTGTTTGCTATGAACTGCAATGAATATGGGAGCATAGATATCTCTAACATATTGCTTTGCTTTCAATTATATTTTTTGGCTATATATCTAGAAGTTAAAGAATATCTATATAATTTTACATAATTTTAGCTTCCACAAATAGTTCACAAGGCTTTCATTCCCATCTCACTCCTGCCAGCATTTTCCCAATGAATTTCCCTAATTTATTTGACATTGGTATGTCTGCTTTTTAAAATGTCTCTTTGGTCTTTTGTTTATTTTTAAACTCATATTATCTGTATTCTTTCAATAATGATTTTCTTGTAATTAAAAGGCATCAAACAAGTGGGATGTGTTGGTGCCCACCTTTAATCCTAGTACTTGAGAGGCAGAAAGAGGATCTCTGTAAGTTCTAGGCCAGCCTGATCTACAAAGTGAAATCCTGGACAACCAGGGATACACAGAGAAACTCTTATCTCAAACAAAACAAAACAAAACAAACAAAAAGGACGACATGAGTTAATATATTATTAGCTTCCCAATTTACAATTATTTCCAGTCACTCTATAGGTCATTTTGTTTTCTTGAGTACTTCCTGTACTGTGAAGAGTCCTTTTCATTTATTAGCTTTTGTTATTTATGGTTTTCTGTGTCGTATCAAAAGAGAAATTTCCAAAGTTTTCTCTCTGGAGAGTTTTGGATTGAGGGAGGGGGCGTCTCATGTTTAAATATTTAAGTCCTCTATGTAGATTTTTGTGCAAGATATAAGACATTATTCCAATTGCATTTTTTTCTTTGGGAATATACAAATTTTCCAGCACCATTTATTGAGGAGACTTTCAGTTTTGTTGTGTCTTCTTGCCACTCCTGCAGGAAAAAAAAATACTAAACAATACAGGAAAAAAAGTATTTACAGATACCTCCATCTTGAATATAGAAAGTTGTCAGGATTTAAAAAGTCCCCTAAGAGCTAATGAATGAGCCTGGGCATATTGCCACAGGATTTTAATGCTTCTATTTTGGAGGCAGAGGAAGGTAGAATTTGAGAATGGCCTGGTCTATATAGAGAGTTCCAGGACAGCCAGCACTACATAGTGGAACACTGCCTCAAAGAAACAGAAAAAAATACTCCTCAAGAACTAAAACAGTAACAACAAAATTAAGAAATGAGTTCAGCAAAGTTTTAGGCAGTACCACTGAACTATCTGAAAAGAAAATAAGGAACAATATTATATTTTAAACAACCCAGGAAAAATAAAATATTTGAGTAAATAACTAATGAGTTGAAAAATGCCTATGCTGAAAAATATCAACTGATGAACAAAATAGAAAGACTCAGGAATAAATAAGAAGACATGTTTTCATAAATTATAAAATTAATATTGTCAAATCATCTATACTACTCAAAGAAGTCTACAGATTCAATGGAATGTGTTTCCAAACCTTAATAACAATTTTCATATTAATAGAAAAAAAATCCTTAAGTTTATGTGAAGCCACAAGCCCTCAATAGTTAGAGCACCTGGGCAAAAAGAATAAAGCCATAGGGAGCACATTTTATTATTTAAATATATAGTAAAAAGTTACTAGAATAAATATGTAAAAATTCAGGCAGAGAAATAGTCACTGCATCCAATGTAACAGGGGGCCTAGAAATCAATCCACTCATTGACGTTTGTCATTTTATGATAAAAATCTACTGAACCTTTAAGAAAAATCTTCCTGCTTGGTAGTACTATCTCTTTTCCTCCAGATTATATAATTTTACAATGCCTTCAGACAATATTAAGTGACAGAAAGAAGTGTTGAACTAGAACATGAAGAACTAAGTGGTCAGGCTGAAAACAAAGGCTTGTGTTTTCCTGCCAAAGGAAGACTATAAAGAAAATTAACCCTACTATGACTGTGACAGAGAAATGGGGTGCTCTAGACAACAAAGATGATAATACTAGCAGCCTGTACTTCTATGTATAGCAATCTGTATTTCCTGCTTGATCCACCCAAAGCTTTAGCTCCTTCCCTTCTTCCCTCCCTCTCCCTCCCTCCTTCCCTCCCTCTCCCTCCCTCCTTCCCTCCCTCTCCCTCCCTCCTTCTCTCCCTCTGTCCCTCTCCCTCCCTCCCTCTCCCTCTCCCTCTCCCCCCCACCCTCTCTCTCATAATTTGGAAGATGTTCTCTTTTTTTCACTTTCATCCTGATCCCAACCCCCCCTGAATCCTCTCCCTCCTCTTTCAAGTCCTACCCTTACAAATCCCTTTACCCACTGCCTCCTTCCCTTCCCCTCTGAGAAGGCATCACCCCACTCTGGGACATCTAGTCCCTGTGGCACTAAGTACACCCTCTCCCACTGAGGCCTAACCAGACTGTCCAAGTAGGGGAAATGAGATCCATGGGCAGAGAACATAGACCTAGAAAGCCGCTCGATCCACTTTTTAGGGGACCCACATGAAGACCAAACTTCACATTTGCATGCTTCCTGGTTAGTGGTCCATGGTCCCAGGTTAGTTGACCTGGTTGAACATCTTGTGGTGTCCTTTACCCCTCCTACTTGGTCACTTCTATCTCCAACTCTTCCACAAGACTCTCCAGGCTGGGCCTTATGTTTGGCTGTGGTCTTTGTATCTGCGTCTACCTACTGCTTGATGAAGCCTCTCAGGAGACAGTTATGCTAAACTCCTTTTTGCAAGCGTAGCAGAGTTATCATTAAAAGTGTCAGGGATTAGCTTCCTCATATGTGATGGGTCTCAAGTTGGGGCAGTCATTGGTTGGCTGCTCCCTCAGTCTCTAGTCCAGCCATTTCATTTTTGACATAAGCTAACCTTGCCATTTTGGCAGAACAAAAATCTCTACTGAGGCTTTCACCTGATTGGTCACAGAAAAAAAATGAGGCTGCAGTTACTCAAAGGATTCCACAACTTTTGTAGGTTTCAGAGTTACCTTGAAGACATGTTAAGCGAAGGATGGCTGGGCATGACTCCCAGAGTTCCTGATTGAGTAGATTCAGGATGGAACTACAAATTTACATGTCTTGATGTCTTGCATATTTCCAGTTCCTTCTGCTGCTGCTGCCTGTTGCTCTTTGGGATCAGATATGTAGAAGCACTGTGTTAAAGTTAGCTGTGACATTTCCTTCCAAAAGAAGGAAAATTCCTTGATGTTAACCTTAGGATTCAATGCTGAACCAAGTACTAGTATCAATTTTGATCTTAAATCTTACAACCATTTATATGATATTTTGAAGTGTGGTCATTTCATTTGCTGACCTAGACTCTGTCTCAGTTCTCTGTTTCTTTATTGCATACCTTCACAGTTGCTTTTCTGAATTCATGTCTTACTTTATGACAGGCTAGAACTATTTCACACTCCTTGCTTAATGGTGGCCACATCTTCCTGACAGTGTGTTCAGTCATGGAAGTGTTTATACAAAAGAAACTGGCAAATTCTAGGAAGTAGGATAGTTTTGCTTCCAGAAAACCAGCCACAGAGTCCCCAGTTAAGTGGCACACCTCCTGTTAGCACCATTGCCAGCTGACTTCCTGAACCCTAACTTAACTATTGCCAGATGGAAATTACTTAGATGGAATTTATTTTCACTAATGCTGTAGTATGGTAGCTCAAGGAGGTCGTTTTCATTTTCTAACGACTTCTAATCTCTAGCTTTAAGATGGAATTATTAGAACAGAACACTGAGGAGCCAACTGCCACAGGTTGTTTCTATCACACACATTTTTATACTTTTAAGTACAGAACCATATTCAGCTTATAATTTAATAAAAGAAAGTAAATTATACAAAGTGGAAAACATTTTATATACATTTTCTGTAGTATTTCAGTACGTTGAGACAAGATTGCTATATTGTACTATTTCTGCCTACAAAAGAGTTTTATTTCTTCCTTTTCATCATGCATACATTTATTCCCTCTATTGTCTTCCTTAGACAAGACATAAACACCAACTAGAACTTATAAATAGTATCATCTTGTTCCTAGTCTTAGCCAGAAAATAACTAGTTTCTTTCTCTTTAATATGCAAACATTTGTAGCCATTCCTTTTCTGTTTGTTTTGTAGTGCTGTGAAAAGAACTCAGGGTCTTATACATGCTTAGCAGATATTCAAACACAACTCCAAATCTATCTTCATCAAATGGATAAAAACACCTTTATTCCCTGTTTGCTTAACAGTGTCGTTCATGTATTTTCTACATATATGTTTTTCTATTATAGTATGTTGATGGTGTAGATTATCTCAATAATTTTCAAATCTTTAATTTATATATAACTGTGAATTTCATTTAATCATGATATATAATTTTAACACATTTACTGACTTGATTATTACTTTTATTTGATTGCCATCTATTATAGTATATTACTTTTAAAAATTATTCTTTTATCATATATGTATATTTCATTGATTTTTTTTCTGGTCCTGTTTGGTTCTATCTTAGGTCTCTGAGTTATCCAGCCATTGGTTCTTGGACCTTCAGGTAGTGTCAAGTGTGGCCTTCCTATCATGGCCTGGGTCTCAAGTTAGACCCTTGGTTGGCCCCTCCCACAATTTCTGGGCCACCTTTACTGCAGCACTTCTTACAGTCAGGACAAATTATAGGTAGAAAGTTTTGGGGATAGGCAGATTCTCTGTAAGGATGGCAACAACGTTTGTCTCTGGTGATGAACATAAATATTTAGACTGCAGTTTAGTACTCCCATCAATTTATCTAAACAGTAGTCGCAAGGTCTCCCCCTAGAGTTCATTTTGGAATTTTTAACTGGCTTGATCTTGTGGATATATTCTAGAGACAAACACAGCTGCTGTGAATTCATGTGTGCAACAGCCAAGGCATGTCCAAAGGACAACAACTTACAGCTTTCCTTCCCATCCTCTTGTCCTTATAGAGTTTCATTCTTTCTTCTGCAATGTTCTCTTAGCTTGGAGAAGTGTGGCGAATAATATCCCATTTATATCTGAGAATTTACAGTCACTTATTCTCAGTACTTTCAACATGAACACATCTGCATGTTAACCACTACTCACTGCAATAAGAAGCTGTGAACCACAAATAGGCTTTCTTCTAGGGCTTATGATTACCCTAGCCATGAGTATTTGTTAACATTTACAGTATAAAGCATGATATTCCTTCTATGGCATTGGCCTCAAATTTAACCAAAATACTAATTGATTGCCTCTGTAAACAGTCTTGGCAGTACTGTATTAGGGGGTACACCTTGCCTGTCAGATCAGTATTATATGATATAGTAGACAGTGATAGGTAAAACAACTAATGCATTTTCTCCCAGCATCCTCTACATAGCATTTACCATTATAAAGCTAGTCAGCTGGGAGAATTTCTTGGACTGTTGAAAACTGTTTTATGTGTCCTGCAACAAAAGTGTGCAGCATCTTTAGCTGTAGGGTCCTACTACCCAGTTATGTTGAACCCAGAAGCTCAGAATACCCAAGATATAATTCACAGACCACAAGAAGGAAGACCAATGTGTGGATACTTTGGTCCCTCTTAGAAAGGGGAACAAAATACCCATGGGAGGAGATACAGAGACAAGGGTAGAGCAGAGACTGAAGGAAAGGCCATTCAGAGACTGTCCCACCTGGGGATCCATCCCATATACAGTTACCAAACCCAGACACTATTGTGGATGCCAACAAATGCTTGTTGACAGGAGCCTGATATAGCTGTCTCCTGAGAGATTCTGCCAGTGCCTGACAAATACAGAACAGGATGCTCACAGCCAATCAATGAACTGAGCACAGGTCCCCAATGAAGCAACTAGAGAAATGGCACAAGGAGCTGATGGGGTTTGCAGCTCCATAGGAGGAACAACAATATGAATCAGTCAGTACCCCCAGAGCTCCAAGGGACAAAACCACCAAGAGCATAAATGGAGGGACCCACATTTCCAGCCACATATGTAGCAGAGGGTGGCCTTGTCAGACATCAATGAGAGGAGAGGCCTTTGGTCCTGTGAAGGTTTGTTACCCCAGTGTAGGGGATTGCCAGGACAGGGAAGCAAGAGCCCGTTGGTTAACAGGGGGAGGAGGGATTGGATAGGCGCTTTTCGAAGGGGAAATGTAAATAAAGAAAATACCTAATAAACAAACAAACAAACAAACAAAAATCCCTTAAATTTTTACAGTGACAAAGAAGGAATGTAACATAATTCTGTTCTGTAATTTAAAGATAGGCAGTTGTAGAGGTTAGGTCTACATAGATGGCTAGATTAAGAAAGGGAAGGATAGAGGAATGGAGTAATTTATAAATCCATACTTTTAAAACTATCCTAAGCATTTTACTTGATTAAGAAATTCTCACCCTATTTATAAAAGAGGCATTTGGAGACACATGGTTGAGGCCTATGGAAAAGAAGAAGTCAAACTATCACTATTTGCAGATGATGTGATAGTATTCTTAAGTGACCCAAAAAACTCCACCAGAGAACAGCTGATAAACAACTTCAGCAAAGTGGCTGGTTATAAAATCAACTCAAGCAAATCAATAGCCTTCCTATATGCAAAGGATAAGCAGGCTGTGAAAGAAATCAGGGAAATGACACCCTTCACAATAGCCACAAACAATATAAAGTATCTTGGTGAAAGATCCTTATGAGAAGAACTTCAGGTCTCTGAAGAAGGAAATCGAAGAAGACCTCAGAAAATTGAAAAATCTTCCATGCTTCTGAATTGGCAGGATTAATATAGTAAAAATGGCCATCTTGACAAAAGCAATCTACAGATTCAATGCAATCCTCATCAAAATCCCAACTCAGTTCTTCATAGAGTTAGAAAGAGCAATTCTCAAATTCATCTGGAATAACAAAAAACCCAGGATAGCTAAAACTATTCTCAACAGTAAAAGAACTTCTGGGGGAATCAGTATCCTGGACCTCAAGCAGTACTACAGAGCAATAGTGTTAAAAACTGCATGGTATTGGTACAATGACAGGCAGGTAGATCAATGGAATAGGATTGAAGACACAGAAATGAACCCACATACCTATGGTCACTTGATCTTTGACAAAGGAGCTGAAACCATCCAGTGGAAACAAGATAGACTTTTCAATAAATGGTGCTGGTTCAATTGGAGGTCAGCTTGCAGAAGAATGCAAATTGATCCATTCTTATCTCCTTGTACTAAGCTCAACTCCAAGTGGATCAAGGACCTCCATATAAAGCCAGACACACTGAAACTAATAGAAAAGAAACTGGGGAAGACCCTTGAGGACATGGGCACAGGGGAAAAGTTCCTGAATAGAACACTAATATCTTAAGCTCTAAGATCAAGAATTGACAAATGGTCATTTGAAATGTAAATAAAGAATATATCGGAAAAAAAAAGAATTGACAAATGGGACCTTATAAAATTACAAAGTTTCTGTAAGGCAAAGGACACTGTCAAGTGGACAAAACGGCAACCAACAAATTGGGAAAGGATCTTCACCAACTCTACATCTGACAGAGGGCTCATATCCAATATATACAACGAACTCAAGAAGTTAGACACCAGAGAGCCATAAAACCCTACTAAAAATGGGGTACAGAGCTAAACAAAGAATTTTCACATAAAGAACTTGAAATGGCTGAGAAGCACCTTAAAAAAATGTTCGACATCATTAGTCATTAGGTAAATGCAAGTCAAAACAATGCTGAGATTTCACCTTATACCAGTCAGAATGGCTAAGATTTAAAACTCAGGAGACAGTAGGTGTTGGCACAAATGTGGAGAAAGAGGACAACTCCTCCACTGCTGGTGGGAATGCAAGTTGGTACAAGCACTCTGGAAATCAGTCTGGCTTTTCCTCAGAATACTGGGCAAAACACTTCTGGAGGACCCTGCTATACCTCTCCTGGGCATATACCCAGAGGATTCCCCTGCATGCAATAAGGACACATGCTCCACTATGTTCGTAGCAGCCCTATTTATAATAGCCAGAAGCTGGAAAGAACCCAGATGTCCCTCAGTGGAGGAATGGATACAGAAAATATGGTATATTTACACAATGGAATATTACACAGCAATTAAAAGCAATGAATTCATGAAATTTTTTGGCAAATGGTTGGATCTGGAAAATATCATTCTAAGCGAGGTAACCCAATCACAAAAGAACACACATGGAATGCAGTCACTGATAAGTGGATATTAGCTCTTAAACTCTGAATACCCTAGACACATATCAAATGACTCACAAGAAGAAGGAAGGAGAGATCCCTGATCCTGAAAAGGCTTGTTCCAGCATTGTAGGGAGTGCCAGGACAGAGAAGTAGGAGGGGGTTTATAGGAGAATGGGCAGAGGGAAGAGGGCTTAGGGAACTTATGGGGGGGGGAACCGTGAAAGGGAAAATCATTTGGAATGTAAATGGAGAGTATAGAAAATAAAAAATTATTAAAAAAAGAACCAACCAAAAAAAATTTGGGGGGAACATAGCGGAAGAGTTAACCTTAGGGTTTGAAGACAATAGTATATTGTATACTGTTTTTGTCATTTGTTTTTGATATTATTGTCATTTTGAATAGATTTGGTTTTTTTCTCTTTAATTATTTTGAGAATTGCACGTACAGGTATTTGGTTTACATCAAGTTCACCTTTTCCTATCCCTCCTTGAACTCCTCCTGTGTTCCTTCCTCTCTCCCAAATTCATGACCTCTCCATACTCCTGTGATATATATCTCTACAACCTATTGTGACAATTTGGTGTTTCTCTTATTTACACTTGTTTAGAACTAGCTACTTGGGAATAGATACTCTATCAGAGTTCATTCATGGAGTAAACTGGTTCTCCCTTTCTCAACAGTCATTGATTGCCTCTAGTTCTTCATCAAAGTATAGGACACCATGAAATGTTATGCCAATGTGGTTGGTAAAAAAAAGTCACTAATCTTGTTTGCTTGGATTCATTTTCTAATGTCCATTGCTATATGTGCAGAGAGAGTAAGTTATGATTTGTGTATCCTGAAATTTTGCTGTTTAAATATTTCTAATACCTTTCAGAAATTATTCAGGAGCTGTAACAAGCAAGATGGTGTAACTTGTGAATAAAGATTGTTTCACAAATTCTATTTCAATATTTGGATTCTTTTTTTTTTTCTTTGCTTAGTGAATGAAGAAGGAAATGAAAGGAAGGATATGGATGTTACTAGGTATGGTGGAAAAGGGTTATTATAGACAAAAGGTAGAGTATAGCCAAAGGCAGGGACATCTATGAGAGTCCAGAGTAAGCATGACCCTGAGCCAAGTCATGTGGGGAGCAGGGAAGGGCTAGGGGAGTAAGAGGTAGACAAAAGGGCCAGAAAACGAAAATGCCTGGGTTTTATAGGGAACAATAGCTAGGGGAAGGGCAACCCAGCTCTTGGGCTGGAAAAGGTTAAAGTACGGGGCGGGGTATGCCAGTCATTCACTGTAACACATAGGGACTGAGGGATGCTGGGAGAGCCTGGCATCCAGGTCCACCATGATGTTAAACAGGTATCTTAATTAGCCACTTGTCCTGGGTTTGAGACCTAATACCTATATGTATGCTAAAGTCTACAATATACTTTATAAATTTATCCTTGAGTAGGCTTCATCTTCCTTGTATTCCATACATTTGAGATCAGTATTTTGTCATTAAGTAGGATGTTAAATTTGAGGGTTTTTTTCATCAATTTATTTATCTATTCACTTTACATTCTATCATAACCCTCCTCCTCCTAGTTTCACCTGGCATGACCCCTTCTCTAATCTCATTCCTTTTCTCTGAGAAGGGGGACCCCCCCCTCATACCTGCCCATCCTGGAACAACAAGTCACTGCAGGACTGGACACATCCTTTGCCATTGAGACCAAACAAAGCACCCCAGTTAAGACCAAGCTACACAGTTTCTACATCTGAGCAGGGTATGGGGAGCTAAGTTCAGACCATGTACACTCTTCAGTTGGTGGTTCAGTTTCTGGGAGCCCCCAAGGATCCTGGTAAAGTTAACTCTGTTGGTCTTCCTATCGAGTCCCTATCTCCTTCAGAGACTTCAATCCTTTCCCCAACTCTTCCATAATAGTTCCTGAGTTCTGTCCAGTGTTTGGCTGTGGCTCTCTGCATCTGTTTCCATTAGCTGCTGGGTCTCTCAGAAGACATTTCTGCTAGGCTTCTGTCTGCAAGCATAACAGAGTATCATTAATAGTGCTAGGGATTGGTTCTTGTCCATGACCCCCCAGGGGTGGGTCTCAAGTTGGACCAATCCTTAGTTGGCCATTCCGTCAGTCTCTGCACAATCTTTGTCCCTGCATTTCTTATAGGCAGGGCAAATTTGGTGTCAAAGGTTTTGTGGATTGGTTGGAGTCCTTATCCCTTCACTCAGAGGCATGCCTGGCTTCAAGAGGTGGCCACTTCAGGTTCCATGTCCCCTACTGCTAGAAGTTTCACCTATAATAATTCTCAGAGACTCCCTCGACCTTCTCTTATCCAACATCTCTGTGGAGATGACCCCTCCACCAGACTGTGATTTCCATTAAAGTTCCAGACCCTTCCCCACCTCTCCCTACTGATTCTCCCCTGCACTCCATTCACTTCCCCATCCTCTCTCACATCCAGTTCCCTCCCTCCATCCACTTCTGATAAGTATTTTATTTCCCTTTCTGATTGAGATTCAAGCATCTTTCCTTGAGTCCTCCATATTACTCAGTTTCTTTGGGTCTTTGGATTATAGTACTGTTATCCTGCACTTAGTGGCTAATATCTACTTGTAAGTAAGGACATACTATGCATGTTATTTTAGGTCTGGGTTACCTCACTCAGGATGATATTTTCTAGTTCTATCTATTTGCTGCAGATTTCAAGATGTTCTTATTTTTAATAGTTGAGTAGTATTCCATTGGGTAAATGAACCACATTTTGTTTATCCATTTTTCAATTGAAGGATACCTGGGTTGTTTCCAGTTTTTTGGCTATTATAAATAAAGCTACTATGAGCAAAATGCAGCAAGTTTCCTTGTGGTATGGTGGAACAACTTTTGGATATATGTCCAGGAGTGAGATAAAGCTATTCTTAATTTTCTGTTTATGTTTTTAATTGATATAGTTCAGCAAGTTGAATTGTGTGTGTGTGTGTGTGTGTGTGTGTGTGTGTGTACAGTAAATTCAGAGTGTATGTATAGTGAAAGCATTTGGTAGACTTTGCTCTAATCTGAACATAATGGGGAAATAAATCTATTCATTTTCCATTTATAGAAGTTACACTAAGTATTCACAATAACTTTTACAACTGAATAAACTGTCAGGCCCTGGCACGAAATATCTCACATATTTTCCTCCTAGAATAATTGTCTAAACATAAGGACTTTAGAAATAGACCCTCTCCGGGTTTCCAGATGACTTAGCAAACAAAGACACTTGCTGCTAAGCCATATAACCTAGTTTGATCCCTGGGATCTACATGGTGGAAAGAAAAAGTGACTATAGCAAGCTGTTTTCTAATGCCCATTCTCTGTAAAACACACACACACACACACACACACACACAAGCAGTACACCTAATTTAAAAAATTAAATGACTCATGCAGTCTTATGTAACTGAACTATTTTATGAGCATCAAAAATATCCAAAACAAACAAAACAAACAAACAACAAAATATCCCAAATATTTCTATTCTTGACAGAATAGAAGTGTTCTTTCAGGATGAGTTCACTGGGAGAATCAGTTGCCTCTCCAGCATTATTTGCAGGTTCTTTATCAAAGATAAAGTTTTTTTTTTTTATGTTGAGAATAGTTATTTTAATGTACAGCTTCAAAGAAGACAGAAGCTAAAGTCTTTTTTCTTTGGGGGGATGACCTTAGCTGTGACTCACAGCATTGGAGATATGGAACCTGAAAATGCCACCTCTTGTAGTGTTTTTCTTGAGATGGATGAAATGTACTATTTCATGTTTGTTACCATCTGATCTTATAAAATTGTTTTTGATATTTAATGTATTAATCATCAAATAATTTTAATGGTGGAGGAATTAAGAAGAGAGAACTAATAAGTATTACTCAGTCTTTGAGATTCAAGTTAGTGAAGGGATTTAAAAGTGTCATTAGTATGATTTATGTAAATGAGAGTAAGCATTAAGGGAGTAATGCAAAGATTATCATGTACTGAGAACCTATAGTTATACTCTTTTGCTTCTTTTCCATTTCCTTAAGTTTTATTGTAAATTTTCAATCAAGTTGTTATTTTTATAGTCAGTTTAAGTTCTTTGCTTTTGCCAACCTGGAATTCCAGTCCTAGCAGCTACCATGCCCTGCCGTGTTCTTATTTCTTTTTCTTATTTATTTATTTTATTAGATATATTTTTATTTACATTTCAAATGATTTCCCCTTCTCTGGTCCCCCACTCCAAGAAAGTCACATAAGCCCCCTTCCCTCTCCCTGTTCTTCCACCCACCCCTTCCCACTTCCCTGTTCTGGATTTGCCTTATACTGCTACACTGAGTCTTTCCAGAACCAGGGACCACTCCTCCGTTCTTCTTGTACCTCATTTGATGTGTGGATTATGTTTTGGGTATTCCAGTTTTCTAGGTTAATATCCACTTATTAGTGAGTGCATACCATGATTCACCTTTTGAGTCTGGGTTACCTCACTTAGTATGATGTTCTCCAGCTCCATCCATTTGCCTAAGAATTTCATGAATTCATTGTTTCTAATGGCTGAATAGTACTCCATTGTGTAGATATACCACATTTTTAGCATCCATTCTTCTGTTGAGGGATACCTGGGTTCTTTCCAGCTTCTGGCAACTATAAATAGGGCTGCTATGAACATAGTGGAGCATATATCCTTATTACATGCTGGGGAATCCTCTGGGTATATGCCCAGGAGTGGTATAGCAGGATCTTTCGGAAGTGACATGTCCAGTTTTCTGAGGAACCGCCAGACTGATTTCCAGAGTGGTTGTACCAATTTGAAACCCCACCAGCAGTGGAGGAGTGTTCCTCTTTCTCCACATCCTCGCCAACACCTGCTGTCTTCTGAGTTTTTAATCTTAGCCATTCTGACTGGTGTAAGGTGAAATCTCAGGGTTGTTTTGATTTGCATTTCCCTGATGACTAGTGAAGTTGAGCATTTTTTAAGATGTTTCTCCACCATCCGAAGTGTTTAACTCTGTACCCCATTTTTAATAGGGTTATTTGGTTTTCTGGAGTCTAACTTCTTGAGTTCTTTGTATATATGGGATATTCGCCCTCTATCTGATGTAGGGTTGGTGAAGATCTTTTTCCAATTTGTTGGCTGCCGATCTGTCCTTTTGATGGTGTCCTTTGCTTTACAGAAACTTTGTAATTTTATGAGGTCCCATTTGTCAATTCTTGATCTTAAAGCATACGCTATTGGTGTTCTGTTCAGGAACTTTCCCTCTGTACTGATGTCCTCAAGGGTCTTCCCAAGTTTCTTTTCTATTAGCTTCAGAGTGTCTGGTTTTATGTGGAGGTCCTTGATCCATTTGGAGTTGAGCTTAGAACAAGGAGACAAGGATGGATCAATTTGCATTCTTCTGCATGCTGACCTCCAGTTGAACCAGCACCATTTGTTGAAAATAGCCACAAACAGTATAAAGTACCTTGGAGTGACTCTTACCATACATGTGAAAGATCTGTATGACAAGAACTTCAAGACTCTGAAGAAGGAAATAGAAGAAGACCTCAAAAAATGGAAAAACCTCCCATGCTCATGGATCGGCAGGATTAATATAGTTAAAATGGCCATTTTACCAAAAGCAATATACAGATTCAATGCAATACCCATCAAAATCCCAACTCAATTCTTCAGAGAGTTAGAAAGAGCAATTCTCAAATTAATTTGGAATAACAAAAAACCCAGGATAGCTAAAACTATTCTCAACAACAAAAGAAATTCTGGGGGAATCAGTATCCCTGACCTCAAGCATTATTACTGAGCAATAGTGTTAAAAACTGCATGGTATTGGTACAGTGAGAGGCAGGCAGATCAATGGAACAGGATTGAAGATCCAGAAATGAACTCACACACCTATGGCCACTTGATCCTCGACAAAGGGGCTGAAAACATCCATGTTCTTATTTCTTTTTTTCCTCATCTTACTGCTAACTCAAAGGGGAATTTGAAGTTAAGTCATGACATTTTGTCCATGAAATTCCTTTTGTTTCACTTCTCATAGGACACATACAACTCCCTGTGTCATTCAACACAATGGCTCCATGATCACCATCTTCCCTGCTGTCATCATCATAATCATTTTACATTTCTCTCCTGTTCATTTGCTTATATTATACCCCAATCACACTAGTCTAGGGTTCTCTAACATACTCTTGTCTTCAATATAAAAATGTAGCAAGTATGTTCTTTTCATTCAGAAATTACCCTCCCCAATTTCACATTTAATTTTTCAGAAATTCTTTACAGTCACATGTTTTACCTTTGCAACTCTTATAATTAACTTTAAAAATCCATGTATACCATGTCACCGCAACTACTGTACAAATGAGGAAGTCAATCCAAGATTTGAAATTAGAATTGAGTAAATAGATTAAAACCTTGACAAGACTCAAGCTGGAATCGAAAAACCTAATAATTTAAATAGAAAAATCAAACGAGAGCATTTTTAGCCAAATAAAGCAGAAGATGGAATATCAGGATCCAAAGATATATTAGTAAATTAATATGAAATATGAAAGGAATACAAAATGCTTTGAAAAATACAGGAAAATGATATAGAGAAAAGATCATACACCGAAGCTCAAATCACACACTGAACCCCAAATAATTATAGTTGTAGATTCTTTTTAATATATATTTTTATTTTCTATATTCTTTGTATACAATCCAAAAGCTTTCCATTTTCCCATTTCCCCCCCTCCCATATGTACCATAAGTCCTCTTCTCTCCATCCATTCTCCTATCTTTCCCCCTCCCTTTTCTCTGTCCTGATATTCCCCTACAATGCTGGATCAAGCCTTTCCAGGATTAGGGCCCTCTTCTTCCTTCTTCATGGGAATCATTTGATATGCTAATTGTATCTTCAGTATTCAGAGCTTCAGGGCTAACTAATATCCACTTATCAATGATTGCATTCCATGTGTATTCTTTTGTGATTGCGCTACCTTGCTTAGGATATTTTCCAGTTCCATCCATTTGTCTAAAAATTCATGAATTCATTGTTTTAAATTGCTGAATAGTACTCCATTGTATATATATATATACCACATTTTCTGTATCCATTCCTCCATTGAGGGATATCTGGGTTCTTTCCAGCTTCTGGCTATTATAAATAAGGCTGCTATGAACATAGTGGAGCATGTGTCCTTATTGCATGCCAGGGAATCCTCTGGGTTCCCAGGAGAGGTATAGCAGGGTCCTCTGGAAGTGTCATGTCCAGTTTTCTTAGGAACCGCCAGACTGATTTCCATAGAGGTTGTACCATCTTACAATCCCACCAGCAGTGAAGGAGTGTTCCTCTTTCTCCAGATCCTCGCCAACACCTGCTGTCTCCTGAGTTTTTAAGCTTAGCCATTCTGACTGGTGTGAGGTGAAATCTCAGGGTTGTTTTGATCTGCATTTCCTTAATGGCTAATGATGTTGAGCATTTCTTAAGGTACTTCTCGACCATCTGAGTTTCTTCAGGTGAAAATTCTTTGTTTAGGTCTGTATCCCATTTTTAAATAGGGTTATTTGGTTCCCTGGGGTCTAACTTCTTGAGTTCTTTGTAAATATTGGATATTAGTCCTCTATCTGATGTAGGATTGGTGAAGATCTTTTCCCAATTTATTGGTTGCCGTTTTGTCCTTTTATTTTTTTATTTTTTTATTCGATATAATTTATTTACATTTCAAATGATTTCCCCTTTTCTAGCCCCCCTACTCCCCGAAAGTCCCTAAGTCCCCTTCTCTTCCCCTGTCCTCCCTCCCACCCCTTCCCACTTCCTTGTTCTGGTTTTGCCGAATACTGTTTCACTGAGTCTTTCCAGAACCAGGGGCCACTCCTCCTTTCTTCTTGTGTCTCATTTGATGTGTGGATTATGTTTTGGGTATTCCAGTTTTCTAGGTTAATAACCACTTATTAGTGAGTGCATACCATGATTCACCTTTTGAGTCTGGGTTACCTCACTTAGTATGATGTTCTCTAGCTCCATCCATTTGCCTAAGAATTTCATGAATTCATTGTTTCTAATGGCTGAATAGTACTCCATTGTGCAGATATACCACATTTTTTGCATCCACTCTTCTGTTGAGGGATACCTGGGTTCTTTCCAGCATCTGGCAATTATAAATAGGGCTGCTATGAACATAGTAGAGCATGTATCCTTATTACATGGTGGGGAATCCTCTGGATATATGCCCAGGAGTGGTATAGCAGGATCTTCTGGAAGTGAGGTGCCCAGTTTTCGGAGGAACCGCCAGACTGGTTTCCAGAGTGGTTGTACCAATTTGCAACCCCACCAGCAGTGGAGGAGTGTTCCTCTTTGTCCACACCCTCTCGAACACCTGCTATCTCCTGAAATTTTGATGGTGTCCTTTGCCTTACAGAAACTTCGTAATTTTATGAGATCTCATTTGTCAATTCTTAATCTTAGCGCATAACTATTGGTGTTCTGTTCAGGAACAGAGTAGAGTATTGTTCAGTTACCATGTGTATGTGGGCCTTCTGTTGTTTTTCTTGCTGTGTAAGACCACTTTTACTCCATAGTGATCTGATAGGAGGCATGGGATTATTTTGATATTCTTAGATTTGTTGAGGTTTGTCTTGTGACCAATTATATGGTCGATTTTGGAGAAGGTACCATGAGGTAATGAGAAAAGGTATATTCTTTGCTTTAGGGTGAAATGTTCTATATATATCTGTTAACTCTAATTGGTCCAAAGCTTCAATTAGTTTCACTGTGTCCCTGTTTAGTTTCTGTTTTCCTGATGGATCCATTGAGGAAAGTGCAGTGTTGAAGTCACCCACAATTATTGTGTTAGGTGCAATGTGTGCTTTGAGCTTTAGTAAAGTTTCTTTTATGAATGAGGGTGCCTTTGCATTTGGAGCATAGATGTTCAGGATTGAGAGTTCTTCTTGGTGTGTTTTCCTTTGACCAACAAGAAGTGTCCCTCAGTGTCTCTTTTGAGGACTTTAGGTTGAAAGTCAAATTTATCTGATATTAGAATTGCTACACCGGCTTGTTTCCTGAGACCATTTGCTTGTAAAATTGTCTTCCAGCCTTTTACTCTAAGGTGGTGTTTGTCTTTGTCACTGAGGTGTGTTTCCTGTATGCAGCAAAATGTAGGATCCTGTTTACATATCCAGTCTGTTAGTCTATGTCTTTTTATTGGGGAATTGATGTTAAGAGATATTAAGGAATAGTGATTATTACTTCCTGTCAATTTTGATGTTATCTTTTATATTTGATTAGTTATCTTCTTTTGGGATTGATGAAAGAAGGTTACTATCTTGCTTTTTCCAGGGTGAAGTTTCCCTCCTTGTGTTGGCGTTTTCCTCTTATTATCCTTTGTAGGGCTGGGTTTGTGGATAGATATTGTGTAAACTTGGTTTTGTTATGGAATATCTTGTTTTTTTCATCTATGGTGATTGAGAGTTTTGCTGGGTATAGTAGTTTTGGCTGGCATTTGTGTTCTCTTAGAGTCTGCATGAGATCTCCCCAGGATCTTCTAGCTTTTATAATCTATGGTGAGAAGTCTGGTGTGATTCTGATAGGTCTTCCTTTATATGATACTTGGCCTTTTCTCTCTTACTGTCTTTAATATTCTTTCTTTGTTTAGCACATTTGGGGTTTTGATTATGATGTGATGGGAGGTATTTCTGTTCTGGTCCAGTCAGTTTGTAGTTCTGTAGGCTTCTTGTATATTCATGGGCATCTCTCTCTTTAGGTTAGGGAAGTTTTCTTCCATAATTTTATTGAAGATATTTGCTGGCCCTTTAAGTTGTAAATCTTCACTCTCATCTATGCCTATAATTCTTAGGTTTGGTCTTCTCATTGTGTCCTGAATTTCCTGGATGTTTTGGGTTACAAGCTTTTTGCATTTTGCATTTTCTTTAACTGTTGAGTCCATGGTTTCTATGGTATCTTTGGCATCTGAGATTCTTTCTTCTATCTCTTGTATTCTGTTGTTGATATTTGCATCTCTGTCCCCTGATTTCTTCCCAAGGTTTTCTATCTCCAAAGTTGTCTCCCTTTGAGATTTCTTAGTTGTTTCTACTTCTGATTTTAGATCCTGCATGGTTTTGCTTAGCTCCTTCATTTGCTTGTTTGTGTTTTCCTGTAATTATTTAATTGATTTTTGTTTTTCCTCTTTCATGACCTCAGCCTGTTGACCAAAGTTCTCCAGTATTTCTTTAAGTGATTTTTGCTTTTCCTTCTTATTGGCTTCTGAATTCTCCCGAATTTCTTTCAATGATTTTCGTGTTTCCCTTGTAAGAGCTTCTAACTTTTGATCTATTTTCTGCTGAATTTCTTTAAGAGATTTATTTATGTCCTTCATGTGATCCTGTAACAGCATCATGACCAGTGATTTTAAATCCATATCTTGTTTTTCTGGAGTGTTGGTGTATCCAGGACATGCTGCTAATGGAGAATTGGGTTCAGATGCTGCCATATTGCCTTGATTTCTGTTATTAACATTTCCTGTGTTTGCCTTTTGCCATCTAGTTCTCACTGGTGTTAGTTGGTCTTGTTGTCAATGCTGGACTCACCAGAGCAAGCTTCCTCTTCGCAGCTAGTCTCTGGGTGCCCAGCTGACCTCCTGCACTGCCTGGAGACTAGGTGCAGTGGCCCAGGCTGCTCCCGATCCCAAAGTGGAAGCCTGAAGGCTCCAGTCAGAGGCCTCAGGGCTGGATCCTCTGCTCTGCAGGGCCTGACTCACCAGAGCACACTGCTTGTTCCCAGCCAGCCTCCGGGGCGTACTGCTAGCCTCTTGCACTTCCTGGAGACAGGGTGCTGTGGCCCAGGCTGCTCATGGCCCAGGCTGCTCCTGCTCCCGAAGCGGAGGCCTGAAGGCTCCTGCCATAGGCCTCAGGGCTGGATCCTCTCATAGTTGTAGATTTTAACATACCACTCTCAACAGTGGATAGGCCATCAAAACAGAAAGTCAATAGAGAAAAAGAAAACTAACAGTTTTTATGAACCAAAAGGACTTAACAGTTATCTACAGAACCTTTCAGTCCAAACCAAAAGAATGTATATTCTTCTCAACACTTCACAGAACATCCTCTAAAACTGATCATACAATCTGGCACAAAGCAATCTCCAGCAGACACAAGAAGGTAGAAACAACAATTTGCATTCTATCAGATTACCAGGGATTAAGGGTAGACTTCAACAACAGAAGCAAAGGAAAGTCCACATACTCATGGAAACTGAACAACTCTCTACTCAATGATCACTTGATCAGGAACGAAATAAAGAAAAAAAATTAAAGACTTTGTAGAATATAATGAAAATGAAAACACAATATACTCAAAAGTATGGGTAGCACTAAGTGGAAAATTTATAGCACTAAGTACCTTCATAAAGAAATTTGAGAGATCTCATACTAGCAACTTAGCAACATACCTGAAAGCTCTAGAACAGAAAGAAGCAAACATACCCAAGAGGAGTATAAAGAAGGAAATAGTCAGAAACTCAGGACAGAAATTAATCCATTAGAAACAATTAGTACAAGGATAGGACACAACAGCAACCAACAAATTGGGGAATGATCTTTACTAACCCTATATCTGATAGAGGGCTAATATCAAATGTATACAAAGAAAATAAAAAATAAAAAATGGGGTACAGAGCTAAACAGGGAATTCTCAACTGAGGAAACTCAAATGGCTCTAAAGCACCTAAAGAAATGTTCAGCATTCTTAGTTATCAGGAAAATGCAAATCAAAGCAACACTGAGATTCCACCTTACACCAGTCAGAATGGCTAAGATAAAAAACTCAGGGGAAAGCAGATGCTGGAGGGGATGTGGGGAAAGAGGAATACGTCTCCATCTTTGGTTCTCTTGCAAGCTGGTAAAATCACTCTGGAAATCAGTTTGATGATTCCTCTGAAAATTAGACATAGTACTACCTGTGGACCCAGCTATACCACTCCTGAGCATATACCCAGAAGGTGCTCCTACATGTAATAAGGACACATGCTCCACTATGTTCATAGCTGCCTTATTTACAATAGCCAGAAGATGGAAAGAACCCAGATGTCCCTCAACAGAGGAATGGATACAGAAACTGTGGTATATATACACAATGGAGTACTATTCAGCTTTTAAAAACGATGAATTCATGAAATTCTTAGGCAAATGGATGGAACTAGAAAGTGTCATCCTGAGTGATGTAACCCAGTCACAAAAGAATGCACGTGGTATGCAGTCACTAATAAGCAGATGCTAGTTCAAAAGCTCAAAATAAACAAGTTACAATTCACCCAGCACAGGAAGCTCGAGAAGAATGAGGACTTAAGTGAGGGTGCTATGGTTCCTCTGAGAAAAGGAACATAATACTCACAGGAGCAATATAGGAGGCAATGTGTGGACCAGAGTCTGAAGTAAAGGCCATCCAGTGACTGCCCTATCTGGGGATTCATCCTATAAACAGTCACCAAACCCCAACACTACGACAAGAAGCATGTACCAAAAGGAGCATACCAAGGCTGTCTCCAGAGGGGCCCTGACAGAGGCTTACAAATACAGAGGCAGAAACTAGCAACCAACTATTGAACTGGCCTTGGGGTCCCCAACAGAGGATCTGGAGGGCAGTCCAGAGGAGCTGAAGGGGTTTATAGCCCCATGGGAAGAACAATGACTCTGGACACCCAGACACACCAAGACTCCCAGGGACTGAACCATCAACCAAGGGGTACACATGGTTCCAGGCAAAAATGTGGCAGAGGAATGCCTTGTTGGGCATAAGTAGGAGGAGTGGTCTTTGGTCAGGTAAAGGCTCAATAGAGGCCCCAACAAAGGCAAACGGACAGGGGCTGGGATGGGGGGAGGTGGGAGTGTGTCAGGTAGAGGGGCGTATACATGGAGGCAGGGGTTGGGAGTAGGGGTAGGGAATCTTTGGGGAGGGGGGTTTTTGGGAGGGGGAACATTGGGAAAGGTTTTTACCATTGGCAAAGTAAATGCAGAAGATACTAAATAAAAAAAGAGGCAATTAGTACAATACAAAGACTAAAAAACAAAGCCAAACAAAACAAAAACAAAAACAAAAAATGAGGAGCTTCTTTTTTGAGAAAATCAGCTAGATAGACACACTCTTAGCCAAACTAATTAAAAGGCACAGAGACAGTGCCAAATTAACAAAATCAGATATGAAATGGGAGATATAACAACAAAAACTGAGGAAATTTAAAAAAATACGTTATATTTTAAAGCCTATACTGCATGAAACTGGAAAATCTAAATGAAATGGATAATTTGAAAGATAAATGAAGATCCTGTAAACTTCTAAACAGTCCCATAACCAATAAGGAAATGGAAACAATCATTAAAAGTCTCCCAACTGCCAGGCAGTCATGGCACATGTCTGTAGCCCCGGCACTTGGGAGGCAGAAGCAGGCAGGTTTCTGAGTTTGAGGCTATACTGGTCTACAGAGTGAGTTCCAGGACAGCTAGGGCTAAACAGTGAAATGCTTTATCAAAAAAAAATCTCATAATCAATAAATCCTGGGGCCAGATGGTTTGAAGAGCTATTTCCAATATTCCTCAAACTGTTCCACAAAATAAAAACAGAAGGGATGCTACACAACTGATTCTATGAAGCCTTAGTTACTCTGAAATCTACATAAACCGCACATTGACCCAACAAAGATAGAGACCTTCAGAGCAATTTCTCTTATGAGCATCAATGTGAAAATACTCAATGAAATTCTATCTAACTCTGTGAAGAATTGAGTTGGGATTTTGATGGGGATAGCATTGACTCTGTAAATTGCTTTTGGCAAGATGGCCATTTTTACTATATTAATCCAGTCAATCCAACATCATGGAAAAATTTTCCATCTCCTGAGGTTTTCTTTGATTTCTTTCTCAAGGACTTGAATTTCCTGTCATACAGATATTTCACTTGTTCGGTTAAAGTCAAACCAAGATACTGTATATTGTTCATGGCTATTATGAAGGGTGTAATTTCCCTAATTACTTTCTCAGTCTGTTTATCCTTTGAGTATAGGAAGGCTAATGGTTTGCTTGAGTTAATTTTATAAACAGCCACTTTGCTGAAGTTGTTTATCAGCTGTGGGAGTTCTCTGGTGGAGTTTATTGAGTCACTTAAGTATACTATCATATCATCTACCAATAGTGATACACGGACTGCTTCCTTTTCAGTTTGTATCCCATTGACCTCCTTTTGTTGTCTAATTGCTATAGCTAGAACTTCAAGTACTATATTGAATATTTATATTTATGGAGAGAGAGGGCAGCCTTGTCTAGTCCCTGATTTTAATGGGATTGCTTCAAGTCAGGTTTCTCTCCATTTAGCTTGATGTTGGGTACTGGTTTGCTGTATATTGCTTCATAGAGTTAGAAAGAGAAATTCTCAAATTTATCTGGAATAACAAAAAAACCCAGGATAGCTAAAACTATTCTTAACAGTAGAAGAACTTCTGGGCGAATTAGTATCCCTGACCTCAAGCAGTACTACAGAGCATAAGTGTTAAAAACTGTATGGTATTGATTGGTACAGTGACAGGCAGGTAGATCAATGGAATAGGATTGAAGACCCAGAAATGAAACTACATACCTATGGTCACTTGATCTTTGACAAAGGAACTACAACCATCCAATGGAAAAAAGATAACCCTTTTGACAAATGGTGCTGGTTCAACTGGGGGTCAGCATGCAGAAGAATGCAAATCGATCCATCCTTATCTCCTTGTACTAAGATAAAATCCAAGTGGATCAAGGACCTCCACATAAAACCAGACAGACTGAAACTAATAAGAAATTTGGGAATAATAAATGAAACTGGGGAAGAGCCTTGAGCACATGGGGGCACAGGGCAAAAGTTCCTGAACAGAACACCAATAGCTTATGCTCTAAGGTCAAGAATTGACAAATGGGACCTCATAAAATTATTAAGTTTCAGTAAGGCAAAGAACATTGTCAAAAGGAAAAAATGGCAACCAACAAATTGGGAAAAGATGTTTACCAACCCTACATCTGACAGAGGGCTAATATCCAAGATATACAAAGAACTCAAGAAAGTAGAGTCCAGAGAGCCAAATAACCCTATTAAAAATGGGGTACAGAGCTAAAGAAAGAATTTTCACCTGAGGAATATCTAATGGCTCTGAAGCACCTAAAGAAATGTTCAGCATCCTTAGTCATCAAGGAAATGCAAATCAAAACAACCCTAAGATTTCACCTCACACCAGTCAGAATGGCTAAGATCAAATAATCAGGAGAAAACAGGTGTTGATGAAGATGTGGATAGAGAGGAACACTCCTCCACTGCTGGTGGAGTTTCCAGCTGGTACAACCACTCTGAAAATCAGTCTGGCGGTTCCTCAGAAAACTGGGCATGATACTACTGGAGGGCCCCACTATACCACTCCTGGGCATATACTCAGGTGTTTCCCCAGCATGTAATAAGGACACATGCTCCACTATGTTCATAGCAGCCTTATTTATAATAGCCAGAAGTTGGAAAGAATCCAGATGTCCCTCAACGAAGGAATGGATACAGAAAATGTGGTACATTTACACTATGGAATACTACTCAGCTATTAAAAACAATGAATTCATGAAATTCTTAGGCAAATGGGTGGAACTGGAGAATGTAATCTTGAGTGAAGTGACCCAGTCTCAAAAGAACACACATGGTATGCACTCACTGATAAGCAGATATTAGCCCAGATGATCAGAATACCCAAGAAACAATTCACATATCAAATGATGCCCAAGAAGAATGAAGGAGAGGTCCCTGGTCCTGGAAAGGCTCAATGTAGCAGTGTAGGGGAATACCAGAACAGGCAAGCTGAAAGGGGTTGATTGGGGGACAGGGGGAGGTAAGAGGGCTTATGGGACTTTCATGGAGGGGGGAATCCAGGAAAGGAGAAATCATCTGAAATGTAAAATAGAATATATCGAATAAAAAAAAAAAAAGATCCAAGGAGCTGAAGCATTTTGCAGTCCCATACGAGGAACAATAATATGTACCAACCATTACTTCCAGAGCTCCCAGGGACTAAACCACCAACCAAAGTGGAGGGACCCATGGCTCCAGCTACATATGTAGCAGAGGATGTCCTTTTCAGAAATCAATGATAGGAGAGGTCATTGGTCCTGTGAAGGATCGATGCTCCAGTGTAGGGGAATGCCAGGTCAGGAAAGTGGAAGTTGGGGCTGGTAAGCAGGTGGAGGGGGAATGGGATAGGGAGTTTTTGAAAGGGTAATGAGGAAAGGGAATAACATTTGAAATGTAAATAAAGCCAATATCTAATACAAATATATAAGATAAATAAAATATATAAATTTATATTTTCTAAATTAAAAAAATAAAAAAAAGAAGAAAATAAAATCATCATTCTAGGTCTTGTGGAGGCTTGATGCCTCAGTGTATGGGGATGTTAGAGGTGAGGTAGGAATGGGTATGCAGGTGAGGAAACACCCTCATAGAGGCAAAAGGAACGGGGCATGGGATGTCAGGGTGCTGAGGAGAAAGTTAGAAGGGTGTTAATATTTTAAATGTAAATTAATAAAATTTAAAAAATATTATTCCCCACAAACAAGTAAGTTTTATCACAGGGATGCAGGGATGGTTCAATATGTGAATATCCATAAACATACTCTGGCTATATGAACAAAATGAATGAAAAAAATCATATAATTGTTTCATTAAATGCTGCAAAAGCCTTTGACCAAATCCAATACCCCTTTATGTTAAAAGTCTTGAAGAGATCAAGGATTCAAGGCAACTACCTAAATATAATAAAAGCAATATACAGCAAGCCAATAGCCAACCTCAAATTAAATGGAAAGAAGCTATAAGCAATCCCACTAAAATCATGGACAAGACATGGCTGTGCACTCTTTCCCTGTCTATTCAATACATTATTTGATTTTCTAGCTAGAATAATAATAAGACAACCAAAGGAGATCAAGGGGATATGAATTGCAAAGCAAGAAGTCAAGGTATCACCATTTGTGTATGATATCATAGTAAACATAAGCAACCCCAAAAATTTTGCTAGAGAATTTCTACAGCTGATAAACAACTTCGACAAAGTGGTTGGATATAAAATTAACTCAATTAAATCAGTAGCCTTCGTTTATACAAATGAAAAATGGGCAAAGAAAGGAATAAGGGAAATAGCACTCTTCACAATAGCCACAAAGGATATGAAATATCTTGGTGTAACTCTACTCAAACAAGTTAAAGATCTGTTTAACAAGAACCTCAAACCAATGGAAAAAAATTGAAGAAGATATCAGAAGATGGAAATGTAGTGAAAACGACCCTCTAACCAAAAGCAATCTGCAGATTTAATGTAATTCCCATCAAAATTCCAACCCGTTTTTTTTTCAGACCTTGAAAGAGCAGTTCTCAGACTTCTATAGAAAAGTAAAAACCCAGGATAGCCAAAACTATTCTGAACAATAAAAGTTCCTCTGGAGGAATCACCATCCTTGACTTTGAGCTGTGCTATGAAACAATAGTGATAGAAACTTTGTTTTACTAGTATAAAAACAAATAAATTCATCAATGGCATCAAACTAACGACCCTGAAATAAATCCACACACCTATGGGCATTTGATTTTTAACAAGGAAGCCAAAACCATATAATGGAAAGTGGAGATCAACTTCAAAAAATGGTGCTTGTCTAATTGGACATCTGCATGTAGACAAAAGCAAATATTTATCATCTTGCACAAAACTCAATTCCAAGTTGCTTAAGGACCTCAAATTATAACCAGATACACTAAACCTAATAGAAAAAAAAGTGGGAAAAGGCCTTGCCCTTATTGGTAGAGGAGACAACTTCCAGAATAGAATACCAATGGCTCAGGCTTTAAGATTAACAACTGCTCATTAGGACCGAATGAAACTAAAAATTTTCTGTAAGGCAAAGAACACTGTCAATAGGACAAAACAAAGCAGTCTATATATTGGGAAATTATCTTCACTAACCCTATATCTGATAGAGAGCTAATATCAAAAATATATAAAGAACTCAAGAGGTTAGGCTCCAACAAACCACTAACCCAATTAAAACAGTCTACAGAGCTAAACAGAATTCTCAACAGAGGAATCTCAAATGGGTAAGAAGCACTTAAAGAAATACCACTCCTGGGCATATACCCAGAAGATTCTCCTACATATAATAAGGACACATGCTCCACTATGTTCATAGCTGCCTTATTTATAATAGACAGAAGCTGGAAAGAACCCACATGTTCCTCAACAGAGGAATGGATACAGAAACTGTAGTATATATACACAATGGAGTACTATTCAGCTATTAAAAACAAAGATGAAATTCTTAGGCAAATGGATGTAACTAGAAAGTGTCATCCTGAGCGAGGTAACACAATCACAAAAGAACACCCATAGTATGCACTCATGGATAAGTGGATGTTAGCCCAAAAGTTCAAAAAAAAAAGTTACAATTCACCCAGGACAGGAAGCTCAAGAAGAAGGAGGACTTAAGTGAGGGTGCTTTGGTTCCTCTGAGAAAGGGAACAAAATACTCACAGAAGCAATAATGGAGACAAAGTGTGGAGCAGAGACTGAAGTAAAGGCCACCCAGAGACTGCCCTATCTGGGGATTCATCCTATAAAGTCACTAAACCCCAACACTACTATGGGCAACAAGAAGTGTATACCAAAAGAAGCATGTCATGGTTGTCTTCAGAGGGGCCCTGCCAGAGCCTTACAGATACAGAGGCAGAAACTAGCAGCCAACCACTGGTCTGGATGTGGGGTCCCCAATGGAGGAGATAGAGGCTGGTTTGGAGGAGATGAAGGGGTATACAGCCCCTATGGGAAGAACAAAGATGTTGGCCACCCAGACACCCCAGGACTCCCAGGGACTAAGCCATCAACCAAGGAGGACACATGGTTCCAGGCAAAAATGTGGTAGAAGAATGCCTTGTTGGGCATCAGTGGGTGGAGTGGTCCTAGGCCAGGTGAAGGCTCAATAGATGTCCCAACAAAGGGAAATCAAGGGGGGGAGAAATGGGAGTGGGTCGGGTAGAGGGGTATATACATGAGGCATGGTGTGGGAGGAGGGGTTGGGGGTCTTTGGGAGGGGGGAAATCAGGAAAGATTTTACCATTGGAAATGTAAATGAAGATGATATTCAATAAATAAAATTAAGAAGTGAAATATTCAACATTCTTAGTTATCAGAGGAATTCCAATCAATATTACCCTGAGATTCCACCTACACCAATCAGAACGAATGAGTAGGATTTAAAAAAACAAAAAACAAAAACAAAACAAAGCAAAAAAAAAAATCTCAAGTGACAGCACATGCTGGCAAGGATGTGGACAAAGGGGAACACTCATTCATTGCTGCTGGGATTGAAAAGATACATAACTTTTGACTTTGCAGATCAATTTGTGGGTTTTTCAGAAAATTGGAAATAATCTTACCTGAAAACCCAGCTATATTTCTCCTAGGATAATACTGAAAAAATGCTCTACCATCTCATAAGAACAGTTTTTCTACTATGTTCATAGCAGTTTTAGTATAGACATGGATGATGGAAAAGTATCCAAAGCCAATGGCACAGACAATAACTTCAACAAGAACATAGAATAAAACTTCCCCAAACTAAGAAAAGGGGTAAGTATACACATACAAGAAGCATACAAAACACCAAATACAAAATAGACAAAAAGAAAAGCCTTAATGTAAAAAATAGTTAAACCATTGAGTATACAGAACAAAGTGAGAACATTGCAAGAGAAAAGAAACCATCAGAATAACAGCTGATTCCTCAATGATATCCTTCCTCCTCCCCCCCCCCCCCAAGGACATGTTTTTTTTCTGTAAAACAGCTCTGGCTACCCTGGAACGCAATCTATGAACCAGGCTGTACTTGAACTCATAGAGATACACCCTGTTTGTCTACTGAGTGATTGAATTATAGGCATGTGCCACAAATACCAGGCTCGATGGAAGTTTTGAAAGCATGGAAATAGTGGAGCAATGTGGCCCATGTCCTTGAAGACCACAACAGTCAATCTAGTACAAACCAAAAACTACCTTCCAGGGTTAAAGGGAACAACATCCATTTTATAAGCAGCATAAAAACTTATATCCAATAAACCAAATGCAAAGATAATGAAAAAGCAATATTTTGAGCTGAAATGAGCATAGACAAGAGAGAGTGAAAAGCACTGCAAAGACATAATTGCTAAAATACAGAGTGTCACTGAGAACACAAACACAACCAAATTAATGCAAAATAACCCCAAGTAACACATACAATTCAATAATGCCTTTAGATATTTTGGGCTCAGTTATCTAGTCAAAAGACACAGGATGAATAAATAGATCAAGGAACATAGTTCATCTATCTATTGTCTACAAGAAATAAATAATAGCTTTAAAAATAAGCACCGCTGTAGAGTAAAAGGATGAACCAATATGCTCTAATTAAATAGGACCAGGAAACAAGCAGATATCACTTTACCAATATCCAACTAAAACTAATCAGAAGAATAATCAAACAAGAAGACATTACTATGCTAAACATATATTCACCAAACTCTGTTTCACCCAATTTCATAAAAATGTACTACTGAATCTAATGACACAGAATATCCCAAATGCATTAAGTATGTGTGATTTTGATACCCCACTTTCTCCAAAGGGAAGATCACCTGAACAAAACAATAAACATAGAAATATAGGAATTAAATGATAACATAATAATATCTCCAGGCTGATCCTTTTAATTAATGTTCTATAGTTGTGAAGTGACACACTGACCATGGCAGCTCTTGTAAAAGAGAATATTTAATTAGGACCTCCTTACATTCAGAGCTTTAGTTCATTATTGTCAGGGCAGTATGGAAGCAGACATGGTACTGGTGAGGTGGCTATGAGTTTTACATCTAGGCCAGTAGGCAGCAAGCAGAGAAAGCAAGCACTGGGCCTGGCTTGAGTATTTGAAACCCTAAATCCTCCAATTCTGGGGACACACTTCCTCTACCAAGGTCATACCGCTCATAAAAGGTCACTCCTCATTGTGGGAACTCCCTAATGACCATTCAAATCTATGAGCTTCTGGGATCATTCTTATTGAAACCCCCACAATAGTCTATCTAATCACCAAGGAAGACATATTCTACTCAACAGGATACAGAAGTTTCTCTAAAATGGACTATATTCTGGGACAAAAATATCACAAATTACAAAAGATTGAAATAACTATGTGTATCCTATTTTACTATAATGCAATAAAATGTAAAATCGACACCAAACAAATATATAGTAAATACAACAACTCATGGAGATTAAGCAAATAATCAGTGAATGATATATAAATCAAAGAAGAAATCAAGAAAGAAATACAAATTACTTCTTAGAAATAAACAAAACTGAAAACACTAAGCAACAAAATCCCTGATACACATTGAACAGGAATCTTTTAAGGAAAATCTTAGCACTAAATGCTTGCATTAAATAATTGGAAAAAGCACAAAGAAATGACTTAATGATGCAACACAAAAATTTGTATAAGCAAGAAAAGACTAAACCTTGGTCTCCTATCATACAAGAAACTTTAACAATCAGAGCCAAAATTTTGCAATAAAACAAAACAAAAAATAGAAAAACGAGTTAATGAGCCTTGTGAGCTGATTTCTTGAGAAAATAAACCTGATTGACAGACTCTTGGGCCAACTGACTAACAAAAAGAAAAGAGTCAAGTTAACAGAATCAGAAATGAACGGGGAAACCTTAAAACAGATGCCAAAGAATTTCAGAAGACTATGAGGGGATAATTAAAAGCCTTGTACTCTATCAAGCTGAAGAAACTAAAACAAGTGGATATAATTCTAGATTCAGCCAAGTCACCAAAACTAAATCAAGAAGAGTTCATCAAATTAAATAGACACATAGCAAACTAAGAGATTAGAATAGAAACAAAAGCCTTAAAAGTAAAAACAAATGTTAAGCCAAGTAGAGTCACAGCAGAATTTAAACAGACTTTCAAAGAATATCTATATTCAGAACTTCTTACTGTATTAAAAAAATCTGGAACATAAACAGAAGAAGCACTCTGAAAAAACTTTTATGAAGTCAATATCAGTCTAAGACAAAAAAAGAAAAGCCACAACAAAACAAAAAACTACATGCTGGTATCCATAATGAAAATGAATTTTAAAAAGTTTAATAAAATAACTACAAACAGAATAGAAACATATGTCAAAAGACTATCCATTATGAGCAAGTTTTTTATTTATGAAATTTATGGTATTTGAACAAATACAATATATATAATATATATGTAATAAAGCACATAAATGGACATAAAGACAAAAATTTCATGCTCAGCATAATAAATGCAGAAAAGGTCTTTGACAAAATTCAACATAACTTGGTGATAAATGTCCTAGAGAATGTAGCTCTAGAAGGAACCTATGTCAATATAAGTATGTGAGAAAGCTACAGTTTATTTTTTTCTACATGACCAATGGCTTATTCTCTACAATCAAGAATAGACAAATGGACCTCATAAAATTGCAAAGCTTCTGTAAGGCAAAGAACTCTATCAATAGGACAAAACAGCAACCAACAAATTGGGGAAAGATCTCTACCAACCCTACATCTGACAGAGAGCCAATATCCAATATATACAAAGTACTCAAGAAGTTAGACTCCAGAGAACCAAATAACTCTATTAAAAATAGGGTACAGAACTAAACAGGGAACTCTCAATTGAGGAAACTCGAAGGGCTGAGAAGCATCTAAAGAAATGTTCAATATCCTTGGTCATCAGGGAAATGCAAATCAAAACAACCTGAGATTTCACCTCACACCAGTTAGAATGGCTAAGATAAAGAACTCAGGTGACAGGAGGTGTTGGTGAGGATGTGGAGAAAGAGGAACACTCCTCCATTGTTGGTAGGATTGCAAGCTGGTATGACCAATCTGAAAATCAGTCCAGTAGTTCCTCAGAAAATTGGACATAGTACTACCTGAAGACACAGCTATACCACTCCTGGACATATACACAGAAGATCCAACATGTAATAAAGACACATGCTCCACTATGTTCACAGCAGCCTTAGTTTTAGTAGCCAGAAGCTGGAAAGAACCCAGATGTCCCTCAAAAGAGGAATGGATACAGAAAATGTGGTACATTTACACAATGTAGTACTATTCAGCTATTAAAAACAATGAATTCATGAAATTCTTAGGCAAATAGATGGAACTAGAAAATATCATCCTGAGTGAGGTAACCCAATCACAAAAGAATACACATGGTATGCACTCACTGATAAATGGATATCAGCCTAAAATCTCTGAATACCTAAGATACAATTCACAGACCACATTAAGCTCAAGAAGAAGGAAGACCAAAGTGTGGGTGCTTTAGTCCTTCATAGAAATGGGAACAAAATACTCACAGGAGCAAGTATGGAGACAAAGGGCAAATCAGAGACTGATGGAAAGGCCATCCAGAGATTGTCCCACCTGGGGATTCATCCCATATACAGTCACCAAACCCCAACACTATCATGGATGCTTGATGAAAGGAGCCTGATATAGCTGTCTTCTGAGAGGCTCTGCCAGAACCTTACAAATACAGAGTTGGATGCTCACAGCCAACCGTTGCACTTAGTGTGGGTTCCAAAATAGAAGTGTTAGAGAAAGGACTGAGGAAGCTAAAAGGGTTTCCAACCCCACAGAATAAGCAACAATATCAACCAACCAACCCCTGCCCCCGCCCCCAGAGCTCCCAGTGACTAAACCATCAACCAAGGAGTACACATGGCTCCAGCTGCATATGAGGCAGAGGTCAGTTTGTCAGACATCAATGAGAGGAGAGGTCCTTGGTTATATGAAGATTCAATAGATGCCCCAGTGTAGGGGAATCCAGGGCAGGGAGGCAGGAGTAGGTGGGTGGGTGGAAGAACACTCTCATAGAAGCAGGGTTAGGGGAGATGGGGTTCTGGGAGAGGTGAAAACAGGGTAAAGGGATAACACTTGAACTGGACACAGGGTCCCCAGTGGAGGATCTAGAGAAAGGACCCAAGGAGCTGAAGGGGTTTGCAGCCCCATAGGAGGGAGCAACAATATTAACCACCCAGTATCCCCAGAGATACCAGGGACTAAACCACCAACCAAAGAGTACACATAGAGGGATCTAAAGCTCCAGCTGAATATGCAGCAGAGGATGGCCTTGTTGGACATCAAAGGGAGGAGAAGCCCTCGGTCCTGCGAAGGCTTGATGCCCCAATATAGGGGAATGTCAGATCAGGGAAGCCAGAGTAGGTGGGTTGGTGAGCAGGGGAGAGCAGGATGGGTTAGGGCTGTTTCTGAGGGGAAATCAGGAAAGTGGATAACATTTGAAATGTAAATAAAGAAAATATCTGATAAAAAAGAAAAAACCCAGCAAAATGGGACCATAGTTTATATCATATAAGAAGTGTTGTATAAAGCTTTTATATTACTTATTACATAGACCCATACATTTAATAAAGAACTCTATTAGAATTGTTTTAAACCCCCAACATAATAAATAAATAAATAAATAAATAAATAAATAAATAAATAAATAAATAAAAGAAAAAATCCCATTGAAGACAAGAAGGAGACAGGAGTGAGCATTATCTCTGTTCCTTTTCAATACTCAGCTGAAAGTACTATCTGCAACCTTAAAGACAAAGAAGGAGATAATATAAAGATACAAATATAAAAAGAAGTATCCCTATCTGCATCCTATAGGATCCAAGTGTATGAAAAGTATTTCTAAATAGGGATCCATTCATCTATTAATTAAGAGAGCCATTGATTAGTGGTACTGCAGAAAAATAAAAACGTTTAATACTGTTAATGAAATAGCTGAGTAATGAGGAAGTTCACATGTCAAGATGGTCTTAAGAGTGTAGTGGGAGCATGTATAACTTGGCAGTAAGCAACAGCTTTCTGTTGACTTAAGACTTACTCAACAAAAGTAATTAGACATTTTTAAGACTCGATTGTAGTTGTTCAGACCTATAATTTGAGCACTCGGGAGATTTCAATGGGAAATATGAGCTCAAGGCCTAATTTGGTTATGCAGAGCAAATCCCTGTATCCCTGAGGCTATAAAATGGGATTCTGCTTTAAACAAACACACACACAAACAAGACACATAAATCCTCTGGGAAAAATTGAAAATAAATGTTACAAAAGCCTACATTTTCAGTTTCTACAAAGAACATGGGTACCTTCATTGGGATCACATTCAATCTAAAATCGGTTTTAATAAAATGGTCACTTTCATAATATTATTTCTATCGATCCATGAACATGGGGTTTCTTTCTCTTTTCTAGTGTTCTTTCTACCTTTATTTTTTTCAGAGATTTGAGATTTTTATTATAGGGATCTTTATCCTCCTTGGTTTTGTTTATTGCAAGATATATTAGTGTAATTGATACTATTGTAAAGGGACCATGTTAATGACTTCTCTTCAGTGTTTTTGCTGTTGTACACAGAATGGCTACTGATTTTTATAAGTTGATTTTTTCCCCTTTAATATTGCTGGAATTGGTGATTCCTTCTTGAACTTCTCTGCTGGAGTGGTTTGGTTCCTCTCATGTGTAATATGTCATCTGAGATTCAGGATCACCTGACTTCTTTCCCAGTTTTTATCATTTTAATTTCTTTCACTTGTTGCTTCGGTAATTAATTCTTCCAACACTATATTGAAAAGTAATGGAGATATCAGGGAGCTCTGTTTCATGGCTGATGGAATCGCTTTGTGTTTTTCCTCCATATAACCTAATGTTGATTGTGGCTTTGTTACAAAGAGCGTATTTGATGTTCTGGTATATTGCCCCCTATACTACTCCTCACAGGACTTTTATTAGAAAATAAGTATGGAGACTCCTAAAGAAAAATCTATCACATGCCAACTTCAGCACTTCTTGATATATTACCAAAAATTTAGACTGTTACTCCACATACACTTTCTCATTCATGTTCATTGTCTCTCTAGTTAACAGTAGCTAGAATATAGAAACAATCTAAATGTCCTTCAACAGATGAGTAGGTAATGAAAATGTGGTGTATATATATCCACAAAGAAATACTAGTCATCTACAAAGGAAAAGGAAACAATGGAATTGTTAGGTAAAATAAAATAAAAAAGAAATATCTTGAATGAGGTAAACCAGATCCAGAAAGACAAACTTGGCATGCTTTCTCTCCTCTGTATTTCTTAGCTCTTAATCTTCAGATGTGAAGTAACCATGTTCTATTATGCACCTACATGTAAGCCCACTAGGTACAATGGATAGTACTAAACCTGTTGTCACACTGAAAATGCTGGCTTAAACCAGATGGTCACAAAACAAAAGTAAAAGATATTGTGGGAAAGAGACCTTTACAAAAGAAGGGGGAACCAAAAGAGGTGTCAGATGTTGAAGATAGGGTATGTGTTGTGTAAATCCCAGAATACTTTTCATATATATATATATATATATATATATGCATATATACATGAATTTACCAAACAATACATTTAACAAAATAATAAGGAATAACAGAAAATAAAATGTATCCTGACAGAAAACTAACAAACAAACAAAGCCAAAGCAACAACTCCAAACAGTGACAATATCAAATGTTGGCAGGCTCACATACCAACTGGTGAACTCAGACAGTGCTGATGGAGATGGAAAATGATGCAGCTACTCTGGAAAATATTTTGGCACTCCTAATGCCGAGCCTATAATTGCAGGATGCCTCAACACTTGTATTCTTTTTTTTTAATATTTTTATTTTCTATATTCTTTGTTTACATTCCAAATGATTTCCCCTTTCCCGGATCCCCCCTCCCCATATGTCCCATAAACCTTCTACACAATGGAATACTACTCAGCAATTAGAAACAATGAATTCAACACTTGTATTCTTAGGCACTTATCCCAGGGAATTGAGAATATGTATGCATGTAAAATGTGAATTTTTCTAGCAGTTTTATTTATAACTTCATGAGAATGTGAAAAACTAAAATAATTTTCATAGGTGAGTTGTTAAACCGACAAACATGCATGATAGAGAACACTATTCAGCAACAAAATGAGTGAACTACTGATACATATGTGAACTTGGATGATTCAAATATGTTTTATTTAAATAAATTCTACAGAGGATGTACAGATTAGTGGTGTTTAGGGTTAGGGATGGTTGGATAGAGGGTGAGTATAAATGTGAAAGGTTCAGGATGATGCAAAATTTCATATTTTTAATTCAGTGGTTGTTATAAGCATCTACATATGTGAAAAAATATAGGAACTATGGGGGATAGAAGGGAACATGAGTAAGAGAAAGATTCTTTTATTGAAGAGAATGTTTTCTTTCTGAAATAACCTTTTCTTTTAACTAAATGTTGGAAATGGGAGGCCTGTGATTCTAGTGCTCAGTAAAGTTTTCATGCCTCTGGCACCATTTTGGAATTATAGAAACCCTAAATCAGAATAGAACAAATGGGTTGGAACAATTTGCACTTCAGTTATAATTAATGTAGACCAAAGACCTCAGGGCTCTTCTGTGTATTATGGCACAGAATTAAGTAGCTCAGGATGAATGCAACATCTAAAACTAGATCCAATCATGACAGAGCTTGAATAACAGAACAAAATGCTGCACAGAATTATATTTTATTTAATTTAAAGAAAATAAAATGATACCAAATCAAAACCTATTTATTCCACATTTAATTAATTTCTTATATTGAACTTTATATGAGATCATCCAAAATATATTTCAGAGTTGCTGGGTGTCCATAACTCTTTCTCTATCACTTTTCCCATAAGAGAGTGCTTCTGATGTACTCTTCACCCTGTCTTGCAGATGTGTTCAAGTTTTTGACATTATAACATAATATTGGCCCCAACAAAATTTATACATAAATAGCATATATTTGGGTTATTAACAGAAAACTTATCATGCTTTAAGGAAGTTTATAATTTTGTGTTGTGCTATATTACTATGTTCAGATTCATATGGCCTATAGGCCTGAGGTAGAACACACCTGGTAGTGTTTCCACCTCAGATCCCCTAAGACCTTGATTATTATCCAAGGTATGCTTAATGATTGGCAGAGCAGTAAACTAAATTTCTGGAGTTCTACCCTGTGCCAGGGAATGAAAAAGAACAACCAGGAGGAACAGTTTTCCCATGTTTCAGGCACCAAGTCTTCTATGCACTTACAGAACCAACAAGCCCAGAAACACATTCCCAGCCAATCAGTTTTTGAACTTTGACAAGTGTTTCAGTTTTCTCATCTGTAAAGTTGAGGTAGCATTTTGAATCTCAGGACAGGACCTTTTGGGCCAGTCTTTGGTTATGAAGAATCACATATAGATTGTGCATCTCTTTTGTTCTAAGGGGCTATTAAATGTTGGCAAGAACACACAAACTCCAGCATTTATTTGCTGGCTAAACAGAATGAAAAAATTAAACATGCCCAGAAGAATGCTTGGAGACTTGGAGATTAGCCTTGAGAAGACTATTAGGAAGGTAAACTATGAACAGATTTTTGGGTTGTTGTTATAGGATAAAGGGAATGAGAGCTAGTACCATGAGTAGAATCTAGGAAATCAATACTCTTCAAACTCAATTTCCCAACCTGCAGAATAAACTCTACACTGGTTGTTTCAACTTCAAATTGAATAGCACTACACTGCAGGCTAACTCTCTTGGTTTACATTGTCCATCATTTCCTCTTTAAACATGCTTACCATTCTACTATCCCCAGTCCCATAGTTAGGCTCTTAGTACTTGCTTATTCCTGGACATCCCTTTGCTTGCTTCCTTCATATAAAATGTTCAAAACCCATCATATCTGTGCATAAGAAACTCCTGTTCTCTCTTTAGGATCCTGAACAATTATTTCTTTAATAGCTTGCTGAAATTATTATCATAAAATATCTATTTTTCTCTTTATTTCTATTTTTCATATAAAATAATAACATTATAATATATTTGTATGTATCCCTCTACAATTTTGTATTCTCAATGGATTAACAAAATAGGTCTGATGAAATTTGTGGCAGCTAGGGTAGACCTTAGTTTTAAGTTTAAGTTTGGGAAATTTAAGTTTTCCAAATTATTGAAAAGAGTTCTTTCACTTTTGGAAAAATTTGAACAAAGGCTAAATAACTACAAATTAGATTGCAAGGATATACCTGTAGCTACTGAGATACTGGCACTAATGAAATTGGAGGATCTTGCCATACAGAAGAAATGCATGTCATCATATGTTGCTGCCTGCTGTCCCTGGAAGAGAAGCTGGGAATAGATGGTGGGGTGGCAAGAAAGAAATGACATCAGGACAACAGTTGCTGTTTGAGATGTTATGTTTAATGGGGGTCTCACAATATATATGGCTTTTTGGGGCGAGTCCCTTCCCCCAAACTCTATGGGTGTTGATTCCAGTGTTCCACACTCCTCAGCAGGTAGCCTGCTTGATTCAGGAAACAAGCAGACTAACAAGTAGGTCTGGCAGATCAAAGGACTTCAAAGCTCTGCTCTAGGCTAGCTCATGTGTTAACTAGTGGCTCACAGGTAAATAAACAGAAGGCTATATTGTTCTGAGGAGAACAAAGGGCCAGGAACTCCAAGGGCTGAGAAATAGTGACTAGTGTGGAAGGATACAATCATAAATGCCATATGCAGTAACCCTACAACAAACATCATGTATAGTTATAAAAGCTTGACATATTTTTCTCTAAGAACAGAAACAAGACAATAGGTAAAATCAAAACCCCAGGTCACAGCATACATTGGTGGGGATATGGAGAAAGAGGAACACTCCTCCATTGCTGATAGGATTGCTAACTGGTATAGCCACTCTGGAAATCAATCTGGAGGTTGCTCAGAAAATTGGAAATAGATGTACATGAAAACCCAGCAATACCACTCTTAGGAATATACCCAAAAATGTCCCACCAGTCTACAGGCACACATGTTCCACTATGTTCATAGTGGCCTTGCTTGTGATAGAAAGAAACTGAAGACAACACAAATGTCCCCTGACAGAAAAATGGACATGGAAATTTGGTTCATTTACACAATGGAATACTACTCAGCTATTAGAACAAGGACACCCTGAGTTTTGCAGGCAAATGGATGGAACTAGAAAATATCCTGATAAAGGTAACTCAGACCCAAAAGGACAAACATGATATGCACTCACTAATAAGTGAATATTAGTCAAAAATGTACAGAATACCCAAGACACAGTCCACAGAACTCAAAAAGGTCAATAAGCTGAAGGGCCCAAGTGAGGATGCTTCAATCCAACTTGGGAGGGAGATAAAGCAATCAAAAGTGGGGAGGGAGGGACCTGGGTGGGAAAAGAGGCAGGGGGTATAGAAGAGGGGAAGATGATCTGGTATTGCATGGGGGAAAATGACTAAAGCCCTGAGGGCCAGCAGAAAGAATGAAAACAGGTAACATTGGGAGATAGGAGGTTGGGGGTGGGGGCTCCAGAATGTATGAGAGACCTGGGAGGTGAGAGATTCTCAAGACTCAAAGGGAGGGACCTTAGATGAAATGCCTAACAGTAGGGAGAACTTATAGAGCTCACCTCCAGCAGGAAGACAGAATATCGAATGAGAGAGGGAGTCATCCCACAGTCAAAACTCTGACCCATAATTGTTCCTTTCTGAAAGAACTTCAGGGATGGAAATAGAGAGAAGCCTAAGGAAAAGGAGGTCTAGGGACAGACCCAAAGTGTGATCCAGCTCAAGGGGAGGCTCCATGTCTTGACACTATTACTGAGGGTATTGTGTGGTCACAAAAAGGACCTATCATGACTGCCCTCCAAAAGACCCAACAAGCAGCTGAAAGAGTCAGATTCAGACATTTACACACAACCAATAGACAGAAGCTGCTGACCCCTGTGGTTGAATTAGGAAAAAGCTGAGGAGGAGGGTGACCCTGTAGGAGGACCATCAGTCTTAATTAACCTGGACCCCTTAGATCTCTCAAACACTGGACCACCAAATAGGCAGCATACACCAGCTGATATGAGGCCCCCAACACACTCAGTAGAGGAGCTGGGTCTGGGTTCAGTCAGAGAAGATGCACCTAACACTCAAGATATTGTAGGCCCCAGGGGGTTCAGGTGTAGGTCTAGGGGGTGAGGACATCCTCATAGAGACAGAGGGTAGGAAGGAGATGTGAGATGTAGACCAGTCAGAGGGTGGAACATGAGTGGTAAAAAATCTAGAGTGTAGAGAAAGATTAAGTAAAATTAAAAAAAAAAAACAAGAACAAACAAACAAAAATTACTGCAATTGAATGACTGAACTGTGACTTTCCATTTTTCCTAATAGGGATACTCATACTTCTTTGTTATTTTTCCTTCCTAGGCTTTAAATTCAGAAGAGAGAATTTGAATTAATTGAAACAATGATTTCCAAACTGTTCTTTACCAGTGTACCCTGAAAATGTGATTGTTATGTTTCTTTTTACCTACAATTAGCATGGCAAGTATCATGGTACAGATGTTTTATACCCATCCTTAAAGGACAGATGAAGTTGCAGCTCTGTAGGCTTTTTGTCATACAGAAAAATGACTTCAGAGGGCACTGCTATCTTCTGATTTGTCTCTACTACATGCAACTAACAGTTTAATGATTATTTAAATTTCAAAACAAGAGATGATTCTGTTTGCAAATGGGTACAATTCTATTTTACCAACCCACCACTTTCCTGACTTTCATTTACTTTTCTTGGCTAATTGCTTTACCTAGAAATCTCAATGCCATGGTATAGAAAATTGGGAAGAGGAGCATCCTGGTCCTGTTCCCTGTCTTGAAGGCCATTTTTTTTTTTGCCATTCTATATGGTGTTTTCTGTAAGCTTGATACATATAGCATTTATGATGATGTCATGTACTTATTCTATGTCTAATGAAAGTTTATTTTTATTATCAAAAGAGGTTGAATTTGTCAAGTAGATTTTGTGACTATTGTAATCATATAGTTTTCATCATTTATTATGTGATTTATCACATTTTAATATTGAATGGTCCTGGCATGCCTGTGTTAAATCCAATTCATCATAGTGAATGAACTTTGTAATATACTGTTGAATTTCGTTTGATGATTTTTGTTGTTGTTGTTGTTGAGAACCTTTCTGTTCATTGAGAACGTTGTATTAGAGGGACTGAATCTGGATCACAGTTAATAGGAAGTTGCAGCCAAGTTATATGGATATTTCAGGATCTGCAGTCAGATCAACCAATGAGTTTTATCTTTGCAGGACTGACATATCTTTCAGTAGATTCAAGTAATAAAAAGAGCAGCTAGACTGTATTGGGAAGGAACCAGAATATAAATGTGATTTCAGGTGACACTTAAGTTAACAGGTCTGCTTCTTGTGATACAGAAAGTTATATCTCTGAGAAGAAAAGTGCTGTGGCTAAGTTATGGGGCCATTTAAAGATGTGCTTCAGGGTTAATATTTGTGGACTTTCTCTGGATTCATGGGAAGGCATGTCTCCTATAGATTGCAGGGCAGGCATGACTGTTCCAAGACTATAAATGAGTCGTGCAGAATCCATTCATGGAGTACTTCAGGATTTAAAGCTGAGATGTCATGAGCCAGTTTATTCAAGACACTGGTAAATATTAATCTTGTCAGGTCCCTTGTTGGATGGTGCAGGAACCAGTACAAGTAGCATAAAGCATTAACTATACCTCAGTACAGGAGAAAGTAAAGCCATTTCTGAGTCTGTAGCTACAACCAGGATCAAGGAGGCTACCACTCTGTTAAGGTAATGGTAACATTTCTACTTTTGTACATAAGACTATAGTCAGCAAGGCTATACAACTTTAGTGTAGGCCTGCCTTCTGAAAATGTATCTTCTGGAGCTCCTTCTCTATTGTGGTATAACTACTTCCTTCCTAGATTGCACAACTCCTGCAAAAGCACTTATGTCTACAGATGGCTTCTAGATTATTTTTGATGTTTGAGGATACAAGTAGGCAATCTCCTATTTGGTCATCTTGTTGATGTTTTGACCATATTTTGGATTTAATTATTAAAGGGGTATATGCACAGTACAGTAATTTTAAGTAACACACCTAAATGAGTATACTAGTATACATGTATACTCATCATTTCTGTTATATTCTCAACTTTAAATAAAGAATTTTCATTTAACACAGACACATATAAGGTAAAAACATAGAAATCTCTTAGGCTACTTCATAAGCCATTCCCTCTGGCAATGCCATTACTGTGCCCTAAAGTAGCCAATTTTCTCTGCTTGGTTTGTAGTTTCAGGATGTTGTCTATACATAAAATATACTTTCCCTTACACAGTCATCTGCTACACACTTTAATATAAATATACTCACACTATTAGTATTGTCCTGCACAACTCTTATTTACTGATCATGAAAAATATCTCTTCATACATATTGAACTTTTTCACTCTCTAGTAGAACAACATTCCACTCCATTTATGTGAGCTGTAACCTAACAGAACTTCAGTTGATGGATGCTTAGGTTGCTTGAAATATTATAGAGAATATATTAGGACACATCTTTAGGTGAATGTGTAAATATTTCCATGATATAGATTCCCAGAGGAAGATTTAGGAATATATGTTGTGAACAAATTATATTTGGTCATTTTTGAAAAATTCTCCTATCATTGGGTTTTACAGTAACCTCAGCAACATTGGATACTGCACTTTAAAATTGGGAATGGGAAGGTATGGTCAGTGGGGGTGGGGGGTTGTGAACATCCTCTTAGAGATGTGGGGAGATATGGGATGTGGAACATTCAGAGTATGTGCCAGTAGGAGGATAAAGTCTGGACTGTAAAAAAAAGATTAAAGAATAATTAAAAAAAAAAAAAAGAAAAAGTAAAAAAAAAAGTAAAAAAAGTAAAACAGTAGCAAAAAATATATTTTTTATTTCGTTTGTATTTTCTTTTTCTAATTAATCATTTTATTTCTAAATGTTGCCCCCCTTTCCTGTCCATCATCTCAGAGTTCTTTACCCCTCCCCTTGCCCTTTTCCTCTAAAAGGGTGCCTGCCCTGACTATTTCCCTTCTCTGGGGCTTCAAGTCTCTACAGGATTTGGTGCATCCTCTCCCACTGAGGACAAACAATGTTAAATATATGCTTGGGGCCTCTGATCAGCTCATATAACCTCTTTGGTTGGTGGCTTAGTCTCTGGGAGCTCCCAGGGGTTCTGGTTAGTTGATACTGTTGTTCTTCTTATGGGGCTGTAATTCCCTTCAACTTCTTCAGTCTTTCCTTTAACTCTTCTGTAGAGGTCCCTGACCTCAGTTCAATGTTTGTGAGTATCTGTATCTGTCTCTGTTAGTCGCTGGTAGAGCCTCTCAGAGGACAACCATGCTAGGCTCCTGTTTGCAAGATGAATCCTAAGTTGAGCCAATTACTGGTTGTCCATTCCTTCAATCTCTACTCCATTTTGTTTGTTTGTTTCTTTGTTTGGTTTTCGTTCGTTTTTATTCTTGTTTGTTTGTTTGTTTGTTTTTGGTCCATGCATTTCTTTTAGATAGGATCAAATTCGAATCAAAAATTTTGAAGGTGGGTTGGTGTCTTCATTTCTCCACTAGGGGTCCTGTCTGACCATTGAAGATGGTTTCTTCAGGTTCCACCTCCCCACTGTTAGGCATTTTGGCTAAGGTTACCTTCATTGAGTCCTGGAAGCCTCCCCCATCCCAGATGGGACTTTCTAGATGTTTCCTTACCCCCCACTCCCTGCTAGCTGCATATTTCCATTCATACTCCTGGCCCTCTGGGGTTCTCCCTGTCTTCCCCCAAACCTAATACTGCCCTCCTTTTCCCCTCCTTCCCCTTCTCCTACCTAGGTCCCTCCCTCCATCTGCCTCCAGTGATTATTTTGTTCTCCCTTCTAAGTGGAATTGGCATTCTTCCTTGTTAAACTTTTTACTGTCTGTGGGTTGTATCATGGCTATTCAGTATTTTTTGGCTAATATACACTTATCAGTAAGTATATACCATGTATGTCCTTTCCGGTCTGAGTAATCTCACTCAGTATATTTTCTAGTTCCATCCCTTTGTCTGCAAAATTCATGATGTCCTTATTTTAATAGCTGAGTAGTATTCCATCGTGTAAATGAAACACATTTCTGTATCCTTTCTTCAGTTGAGGGGTGTTTGGGTTCTTTCCCGTTTCTGGCTATTATGAGTAATTTTGCTATGAACATAGTGGAACACATGTACTTATTGTGTGCATTTTGTAGGGATTCTTTCCATGTTCATATACTTTTGTCACATTTTTATTTCTCTCTTTCTTCTCTCTTTCTTTATCTGTTCACCACACCAGAAATTCAGTCTCCTGGTCTGTGGCTTATTTTAAAAATCTGTTTGTAATTGTTATATAGTAAAATTTATCATTAAAAATATTTCCTCCTGGATTAAGGTATTCCTTAATAATGCTTTTGCTCTAATGTAGTCATGAACACTCTTCTTTTTCTCCTAGCATTTCTTACTTTTTACTGTTTTATTCTTGTCTCAATTCCAATGGTATTTATTTTATTGTATATTGTGATCTAAGAGTGAACCTATTCTTCAAGTTAGTTTTCAAATAAGTGCATTCAACCTGTTTTCATATAGGTTTTCTTGTTAGGCTGCCCCCCTTTTTTATAATGGTACAGCAAGATAATATCAAAGTAGGCCAGAGTTTCTCCTTCAGCCATTTCATTTTAGTATTATGTCATGCGATCTAGACTTCTTGATAGATCTTAATTGTCTTATTATTTGTCCCAGTGAGAATCCTTTGATGAATCTGGAAGATACCATATCTTGCTGACTGTGTGTGAAGAAGGCTTATAATTTTAATTGTAATTTCCATGTGACAGGAAAGCCCATATCCAGGTTGCAATCTGTGTTTGGGTCTATATTTCTCAGCCTTTTTGATGACCTACTTTGCTAGGAGTGGTGCTGGCTCCTTCTCTGCTCCAGTTCTAAATTTTCCAAGAACTTGCTGCTGGGTGTTCCAGCTGATCCTGAGATAACCTTGAAATCTCCTATTTAGAAAAGAAATGTGAGAATTGGAAGATTCCAGTAAGTCTCCTGCCTTGTCCTGTAAAGGAGAATAAGACAGTGTTCATATGTGCTTAAGCCATGTAGTTATAATTTAATAATAATGAAACTGAGACTAAAACTTTGAGTACTCATAATAATGGATCTCAGTCGTTATAATAATCTTAGACAAAATAGTTATTCTCAGTTTAAAGATCAAAGATATTCATAAAAATGAAATTATTTGCATAAGCTCAGACAGAAAAGCATTTAGAAGTCCACAGAAGAGAGTACAGTGTCCAAAATATATCAAGGGATTTAGAGCCAGGCATGACAAAGTTCCATTTCTGCATCCATTGTAAACTACATGAGTGAGCTTATTCTTATGAGTCAAGTTATTCTCTTTACCTGTGCCTTTGATTCCTTACACTCCTATAAGTTATTGAAAGACTAAATGTAATAGCAATGATGATGATGCCAAGTATCTAGTACTGAGCATATGTTTACAAAATTGTAGTTATTTTCTCACTCTTAACCATTGCATGTGATTTTTACCCAATCCAATCTATTCATCATGATTCTTAAAGAACACAAAAGGATGTATCTGTGCTGGCCTGGGAGATATTCCTACTCAAAGCAAGAGTCATATCCTGGGTATAATGTCTCAGGGATATTAGTAAAGATGGTTGCTGAAAAATCTTAACAGCTCCAAGTTAAATCTCAATGACTATGAGAATGAAAACATACTCACTGAGCTGTACCATCACTTTCATTTCATCTGGGCTTTCTTTACAAATGTTCTCTCTCTCTCTCTCTCTCTCTCTCTCTCTCTCTCTCTCTCTCTCTCTCTCTCTCTCCCCTCTCTCTGTGTGTATGTGTGTGTATGAATGGACAAATGTACATATATGTATGAGTGTAAGCACACACACATGCCTTGGCATTCAAGTGAAATCAGATGACAACCTTAATTTCTACGCCTGCATTTCAACTTGTTGAATAATATCCCTCTCCCTCTCTCTCTTTTTGCTCTATTTTCCAATTTTCATCTGCCTCCATTTTCTACCTCAATGTGTGTTATTGTGTCAAGCTTTTATATAGGTTCTGGATATTTGGACCTGGGTCGTACATTTATGCAGCAAATAATTTACCCACTGAGTAGGTGGGTATAGTCCTTCTAAGTAGATCAAGTTTAATATAGTTAACACACATTGACTCTACTTTGTTCAGTGTATAGCACTATAATTATTTATTATATGTGGCAGAATATGATAATATATAAATGTTATTATTTCCATTTAACTGAAGATAATATTGAGTC